>NC_058135.1:127063998-127113481 GCF_016433145.1 Gracilinanus agilis
GCTACCCACATTCAGAGGAGGGACTGCAGGAGAGGAAACATATAAGAAAAACAACTGCTTGAACGCATGGGTCGGGGTGGACATGATTGAGGGTGTAGACTCGAAACTACCACACCAATGCAACTACCAACAATTTGGAAATTGGTCTTGTTCAAGGACACATGACAAAACTAGTGGAAACGCGCATCGGCCAAGGGTGTGGGGGGGTGCGGGGGGGGGTTGAAGGGGAAAGGTGGAGCATGAATCATGTAACCATGTTAAAAATGAATATTAATAAATGTTAAAAAAATACTATGTAGGGGGCAGCTGGGTAGCACAGTGGATTGAGAGCCAGGCCTAGAGATGGGAGGTCCTGGGTTCAAATCTGACCTCAGACACTTCCCAGTTGTGTGACCCTGGGCAAGTCACTTGACCTCCATTGCCTACCCTTACCACTCTTCTGCCTTGGAGCCAATACACAGTATTGACTCCAAGACGGAAGGTAAGGGTTAAAAAAAAAGTACTATGTAATGGGTCGATGGGGACATGATTGGGGATACTCTAAGCGATCACCCTAATGTAAATATTAATAATATGGAAATAGGTCTTGATCAATGACACATGTAAAACCCAGTGAAATTACTCATTGGCTATAGGGGGTGGGGTGGGAGGAAAGGAAAGAACATGAATCATGTAACCATGGAAAATATTCAAAATCAATTAATTACATAAAATTTTTCAATTAAAAAAAAGTACTGTGTGAGCTTTTCCTCCTGCCTAGCTCTGAGACTAGGCTATTATCCATTTGCAAAATCTGTCCAAGGATCTAGGTATGCCAGGATCAAATTTCTAATTAAAACTTCAACACTGCATGCACCAAACACCAAAATTATTAAAGACTTCAATTTTAAAATTATATATTTATACATATACACATTTACACATACATACACATGCCTACATATAATCTGTAGAGACAAATGGAGGAAGATAATACCTAAAGGGAAATAGTATATGTGTGTATGTAGTAGTTCCATATGTATACAGGACTGCTAGGTGGCCCAGTGGATAGAGTGCCAGGCCTAGAGTTGGGAAGATTCATCTTCCCCAGTTCAAATCTGGTCTCAGACACTATCTGTATGACTCTGGGCAAATCACTTAACCCTATTTACCTCAGTTTCCTCATGTGTAAAACAAGTCAGAGAAAACCATTCTAGTATCTTTGCCAATGAATTCCCAAATGGGGTCATGAAGAGTCAGAAAGAACCTTGCCAAATTCACTAAAATTGGTTCTTAGACTTACAAATAATATAATTTGTTGCTGTCCCTACACTCAAAATCTTTCTAACTTGGTAGGGCACACTTAGGGGTATTCTGGTAAATGTTTAACAACTGCTTCTCCTGCTCTCCAAAAAAAGGATGTGATACGCTTCAAAATTTAACCTACATTGTTAACATTTTCTCCATCATAATCTCAAGTCTAGAGAATCAATACCTCGATTTGCTGACACTAAAAATTAACAATTGGTTCTCGAGAGCCAGTATAAACTAGGTTTAGTACACCCATGAACCTAACAGAACTCACATTTTGGGGCATGGATTTAGAGCACCTTGGACTCCCTCTTTACCACAATGAGTCTCAAGAGGAAGACTTTAGTGGATTGTTAGTAGTACTAGAAATAGGAACTGAACTGGTAATTTCATTAGTTTAGAGAATTACTGGGAAGGAAACTCCCTCTTCCAATGCAGGTACCTTTAGTACCTTTCTTCTCTGAAATCTATAGCCTTAGCTATTGCTGAGAGGATAAGTGACTTTTCCAGCATCACACAGGCAGTATATGTCAGAGATGGTAGATGATCCCAAGTCTTTCTGACTCTAACACCAGCTCTTAACCACTATACCCTACTTCCTCTCATCATCATCATCATCATCAACATCATCATCATCATCATCATCATCATTACCACTAGTAATAGTAATAATAAAAATTATTTAATACTTCAAATGTCTGTGATTTTGTGAATGTAAGGCTTTTATTCTATGGACACCAATCAATAACTTTTTATGACTTAGTCAGTGGTCTTTAAATGTTGCTGTTGCTATAAGGAATTTGGTCTGCTTAAATATTTGTTTCAGGTGTTTTGTTCTGTTGTGTTCAGTTGAAGGATAAATGGGAGGGAGAGAAAGAGAATTTTGTTAATTAAAAAAAGAAAATGTATTTTAAAAGTTTCATTGAAGAAAAGTCAAAGAAACTTTTGTTAACTCACTTGTCAATAAAGATGCTTATCAATAACAACTGAGAGTTGCTAGAGCCAACAAATTCTTTACTAGATCCATCTTAAGAATGAGTATCTCCAATTGTTTTTGAGGTGTTCCTTGGACAATAGTCTTCCACTGGACCTGTTCTCAAAGTCTTTCCAATTTGGTAGGCCCTATTAGAGTTTATTCCTCACTGGCATCCTTTTTTTTTTTTAAAACCCTTAACTTCTGTGTATTGGCTCATAGGTAGAGGAGTGGTAAGGGTGGGCAATGGGGGTCAAGTGACTTGCCCAGGGTCACACAGCTGGGAAGTGTCTGAGGCCGGATTTGAACCTAGGACCTCCCATCTCTAGGCCTGACTCTCAATCCACTAAGCTATCCAGTTGCCCCACTGGCATCCTTTTTGAAAACCTAGGGCCACCTTCGGGTCACAATGAAGCATCAGAGGGGGATTTTTGTGGAAGATTACTGCCATCATTATCATTAATGCTTATAGATTGCTTGTACACCATGCTTAGCACTCTCTATCATAGTCAGTAAAGAAGCAGAAGGAGGATCCATGGGGTTGAGTGCCATTTTGTATTTTTCTTTGTTTCACAGGATACCATGGACAGAGTAACTTGGTGATAAGACTACCTGATAAGCTTCTCTAGAAGTATCTAGCCTGATCCTTAGAAAAAGGACCTTAGTTTATTACTGGGATTATATGCGAAGCTTTTCCATTAGGGTAGAACCTGAAGAGATTGCAATTTTCTTGCATAATTTGGAGAAGCTAATGTTATTAATAATGTGATTTTGTTTCTATTTAATGTGTAAATTTAATGATAACAAATATATGACATACAGCATCTTTAGGAATAGGGTAGAGGATGGTTACAAAATAATCAAATGATTAGGTATTATAACTTCTCAAAATTTGGGAATCATCTTTTAGTAGATAAGAACGGACTTAGTTTTGTAGCCTAAATTTGTATTTTAATTCTAAATAGGCATAGAAAGACCTTGGAATATGTCATCATGGAGTCAGAGATAGAGGGAAATATTACCAATGTATAAAAAAAATTATGGTAGCACTTGTAGAAGCAAAGGACTTGAAGCAAAACATGTGTTCATTAATTGAGGGAATGGCTCAGAAAGTTGTGGCATATGGAGATAATAGAATATTATCGTATCATAAGAAATGACAAATATGAAGCATTCAGAGAAATGTGGAGAGGTCTGTATGAACTGGGAGGTGTTGGAGGAAATCCTAAAGGATGACATATACTGATTATGGTAAAAAAAACTAAGATATTAGAATGAAGTGACAATTTGATACGAGGTGACTGATTGTAAAATATACCTACATTCTTGTCAAAAAGGTGATGGACTATAGCTATTACATGAGTTATGTTCTTATCAGAAGTGGCTTCTTGATCTGTTTTCCCTAGAGATAATTCTCTGCTAACCTGTGGGATCGAGGTAGGGCTGGGGTGAAAGAAGGGGAAAATGAAAGAAATAAGCACCTGTAAAATATTCATTTTTAAGGATATGGAAAAATAATGGCTATTGAAATATTTTGAATGCCAGCAAAAGTGGGCGACAATAGAATTCTTACTCCATAACCTGATTTATGACTTAGAACCTACTGAAAATGTCTCAAGTGGCTCATGACCAAAACGTGGACATGACTTGGAACCAATAGATGACCAAAATGGATGGAATCCCTTTTGCTACTGGCCTAAGGTAGGACTCCAATAGGAACCATATTTTCTTTAAAATTCTTATAGTGTCCATACTCCTTCCCCTGATTTATTTTTTAGGTTTATATCCACCTATCTTATTTACTACTTATTTACTTTACTCATTTACTTTTCCCATGTTGGTAGCAATTGGGAGTGACCATTCAATTTTTCTAACACGTGGTGTTCTTTTTTTGACATTCCCCCTCCAAATCCAAGAAGAGATTTCACAATTAAATCTGTTCTTTGTCATTCATTTTTATAGTAAGTTATCAGCAAAGCTTTAACTACATCATAATTAATTTCATATATGACTCTATTGACTAATTGCTACACTGGACAAGAAATTCAATAAATCAAATTTGGAGTGGAACTTGGAGGGGGGGTGAGGAGGAGGTAGAGTAGAGAATGAAACTGGATATTGAGGGCTGTTACTTCTCTTTGGGCCAAGAAGCTCCCTAGGTTACCCCGGCAGGCAGAAAATCAAAGTTAGAATTTTTGCACTCTAACTTAAAAGCATGACCTAGCAGAACTCTTTGCCCTCTTTTTAAGGGTGAAAGGACGGGCTCTGCATGAGCCGTCAATGCACATCGTTATGAAAATGTAACCTTTTTCACTCACTTTCTGGGCTCACTACAGATAAAAGCCTGATTTCCCCCATCAGTAATTAAGCTAGCTGTTCTAATAATTAGACTGGGTTGCATTAAGACTAACTAAGTTGCTTTTTCATGTGAGGCACATGGTTGTCATGGCTCCATTTGATTTTTTGTCTCAAACACTTGGCTAACATTTTTTGGGAGAATTCATGTGAATTTATAAGAAATCAGTCTACAGTGATTCTTGTTTCAGTCCCTTTGAAAAGGAAAATCTCAGGGTTTTTTTGCTGTTTCAGCAAGCCTATCTGGATTAGGTAATCTTTGAAAACACAATTTATTATCAAGTTGTGAAATAGAGAGCTAATGCTTCCCGATTTTATTAAAAGCCACATCCATTATTTGCAAAAGAGAAAAAAATCACCTGCTTTTCCATGATATAAGATTGCTGCTAGCTATAGAGTTTGCTAAAAAGAATACTTGAATCCCCAACCAGAAGTCTGTTGAAGTTGCCTTTAAAAATCTTTCCTTGTGACTGTAGTCTCACCTTTGGTTATTTTTCCAGTCTTATTTTTTTTTTAAGGGGAGAAAATATCTATATGATAAGGAGAGGAAATAGTTGATGTCAAATTCACTTAATGTGCTCTATTTCATACTATATTACAAACTAAACTTCAACTGGATGGAAGTAGGTGGGGGAAAGCAACTAATATAAAAATATAAATATGCCAATAGACCACTATGTATGCCTACGAGAAAAGACATCCTCAGGCAAGGTTCCCTAGAAACTGAGCAATCATGGGGAGGAAAGAAATTCTCAAGGGAGGATGAGAAGATGGTGACCAAGCAAAGATCAGGGACCAGCGTCCAATGTCAGCCAAAGCTAGAAGTAGTTTTGCTTTCATGGATGCCCGAGTAAAGCAGAGAGGCTCAGGGTAGGGATTACCTTTGAGCTTTATTAAATACCTGCACTGAAACCAGGTTGTGGGGTCAGGTCCAGCCTCAGAATAAATATAGGAGACCTTCTCTGGTTGTCAGAGGAAGCTAAAACGATCTCTATTAGTTATGAGAAGAAGATGGCTCTGTAGCTCTCATTATATAAGTTCAGCCCCTACAAATCCCTTTGCTACACGCCTAACTTCTCTTTTTCTGGCAGCTGTAGCTGGCAGCTGGGTCTCTGTGTTGACTGAATCTGTATGCAGGGAGTTGATCAGGGCAACCTAACGAACAAGATCAGTTTATAGGCAGGTGGACCTTTTAGGGACTTTGCTTCTCCTCCAGTGTGAACATTTCCATTGACAACCTTTTTTGTTTAAAGAGGATTTGCCGACCTTTTCTAAGATATTCCAAGTAAGAATACACTGACGTTTCTCAAATATAGAGAGAAGTGAGTCAAATTTATAAGATTATGAGTCATTCCCAATTAATGTATGGTTAAAGGATATGAACAGGCAGTTTTCAGATGAAGAAATCAAAGCCATCTGCAGACATGAAAAAAAATGCACAAACCTCTATTGATTAGATAAATGCAAACTATAACAGCTCCGAAGTACCATCTCACACCTATCAGATTGGATAATATGACAGTTGGAGTTGTAAACTAGCCCAACCATTCTGGAGAATAATTTGGAATTATGCCTGAAGAATTATAAAGACATGCATGTCCTTTGGCCACCACTAGGTCTGAAGCCCAGTGGGGGTGAGGGACTACAGAGGTAGAGGGAGAAGGCAGATATGGGATGGATATCCTTGACAGACTAGAATAAGGTAGACTGAATCAAGGAAGATGAAATTTAATATGGTTACTTAAATTCAAAGATGGAGAGTGGATAATTTTTTGAGGGCAAAACTAAAAACAATGGGAGGAAGTTTCAGAGAGGCTGACTTAAGTTGGCATATTTTTCAAGAAGCTAATATTAATAATATTGTTTTTATTTAAACTTAACAATGAGATTAAGCTGAACTGCTGAATAGTACTTACTAGCCACTGAGCTCATTCTCTTTAATGGAAAAGATCAAACTCCTATGTCACATCCCATGTGAGCGTAGAACACCTTTCCTATTGAATAGGACCAGGTTAGTGGCAAGCTACTTGGTGGTTAAATGTGGGGGCCAAGACTCAATGTCTTTTTGTTTGTTTTTTGGCTTGGTGTCCTGTCACTGGTAGGGACTTCCTCAGATAGATCATAAATTGTGAGCAGGGTCATAGGCAAGGTGGGCTAGACACAAAGGGAAACCCTCTCTATTCTACTTATCACAGTGTCTCCTTGGTCACCACTCCATCTCTGACCTTGTGTCTTTCAGTTCAAAACTTCTGGTGGCCAAGAAGTACATCACAGTCAGCTTTTTTGGCTTGGGAAGACATGGCAAGTCAGGTAGGCATAGATATTAACATTGGAAAAAGCTTCCTAAAGTTTGCAGATGTACAAAAGGAGAATGGGCTACATCAGAAGGTAATGAGACACATCGGTCATGGTCATACAAAGTTCCCATGGGGAACTCATCACAACAACAGCCTTGGGGCACTTGCTTCCTGTCACAACTAGCTAGTAGAGATGACTTGACTTCTTGAGGATGTGCTGACTTGCCCAGGCTAGCCTTGACATAGTCTAGATATACCTGCTGTTTTTATTTCAACTCTTGCCTTTCTGTATTCTCACCTCACTCATGAGACAATTCTTCAACAGATCCCCCAGCATTTAAAATGATGCACCTTACAAGCTTGCTTACCCAGAGTCCAGATGGAACATTATCACAAGGAATGCTGCTAACAAATCCTTAGGATGTATCATGAAGAGATTATGTTCTCCGATGAATGAGGTTCTCTTTGGCCCAAAGCATTGTAGAAACATGGAGTCTGTGTATGAACTACTCTCCTCAATCCACATCACTACCTGTCTGTCCTTAATAAAGATATTTTGCCTTTCTGAGACTCTGTTTCTTTATCTGTAGAATGAAAGAGCGGGTCTCAAATAATCTTTAAGATTCTTTCTAGTTCTCAATCCAATGAACTTTTGGAACACAATTATTTCTAAATTACAAGTTGTCTTTTAACTCTAATTTATCAAATAAGCTAACCCTTTACTTTACAGATGAGGAAGTTACTCAGAGGAATAAAAATCTTTGCCCATAAGTTAAACATGCTCAATTCAATTTCGTTCAGGAGTCCAGGTTTCTTACCAAGAAACTCCAAGTTCATGTCCCTGTTCTCCCATTCTTAAAAATTCCCCTTCCCCTGTGTCAGTCAATTATACCTCTCTTTTTCTTTAATGTTCCTACCCTTGAAGCTAAGCATAAAGTTACAATGTTCTTAGACTGCTTTCCATCATTTCCTCATCTCCTGGCACTACTCTACGCATGAACTTTGCTATTCTTCCCTTCTGTTATATGATAGATTGGAGGTCGCACGTGCTCCTCAACTTTGAATAATTCATCTCAGCAGAATCGCCGTATTTCAGTTCGAACATTTATTTCTTTCATTTTAATATTTCATCATTTTTGTCCTAAATGTATGACCTCAACTGGTCACAGTGCATTTCATTTCTTCTTGCCTTAAATATTTTAAAGGTTTCAGAGTACAAACATCACTCACAAAGAGCATAACAAAATGCTCAATTCAAGCTTTGGGTTATTTAATTGTAAGCATGTCATTAAGATTTTTCATTCTGATTTTTTTCTCCTGCATTTCCTCCCCGGCTTTGTCTTCCCCAGGGGTGCTTAAATTGTTGGTACTTTGCCATAGTGTCCACAGCTGGTAAGTGGACCACGTGATATCATTGTATCCTTGCTTATTAGCCACGTTACCCAATAGAGTGTACCCTAAGAGAAGGGGGACAGGGACTGTGTGAGCGTTTTTGTCTTGTTTTTCATCTTTGTATACCCAGAACTTAACATAGAGCCTGGCACATAGAGATATTTAATATATATTTGATGAATCGAAGAGGATCTACCCTCCCCAACTACATCCAATTTTCTTCAAAATCTTTTCCCATTCCTGAAAATGGATTCCCTTTGCTCCATACATGGTAGATGGTCATCCAGTTCTTTGCTTAAATACCTCAAGTGAAAAGGAACCCAAACCTTCCAAGGTTGTCCATTTGGACCATTTGGACAGCTCAAATTTTTAGAAGGTTTTTTTTTTTTTTTATCATACTATGAATGTTCATCAGTTGCTCCTAGGTCTGTCCTCCCACCCAGAACTCAATCAGAACATATCTAATTCATCTTTCTCGTGGCAGTCCTAATATTTGAAAACAAGACGAATCTCTTTATTTGGCTAAATATTCCTCATGCCTTCAAATAATCCTCATAGTAAATGAAACACCACCATGCACTGTCCTGATTGCTCTCAAATGGATATTCTCCACCTTATCAATATTGTTCTTAAATGTGCTACTTATAATTGACCACAATATATTTCAGATGTGGTCTGTCTAGATTAGGGTTCAAGAGGGCTCCCTCTTACTTCCTTCTTTTCTAGATACCTTGTCTCTCCCAAAGCAGTCTCAGATCACATTTATTTTCTCATAGTTCATCAGAAAACAATTTGGATCTTAAAGAGATCTTTAAGGTCATCTAGTCCAACCCCTTCATCTTATAGATAAGGAAACTGAGATTCTGGTCCCAAAATGCACAGGTAGTAAGTGGTAGAGCTGGGATTTGTAATCATCATGTCCTTTAACTCCAAATCCAGAACCCTGTTTACTCTCTCCTCCTGACTCCTATTATTTAACTTAAGGTCTATTAAACCCCTAGGTCTTTTCCAGACAAACTGCTGTCTTTTCATTGCATAGTTTAGTTTTGAACCTGTGTGTAAAACTTTATACCCATTAAATTTCATTTTATTACATTTTTCTCCATAGCTTATAAAGATATTTTTTGGATAATGAACTTGAAAATTCTAAGACATTTTTTAAGATCAAGGATGGGAGTTCAGAAAATAAATTAATAAAGTTGAAATATATAAACAAATTCCTACCCATGCATCAAGTTTCAGATCAAATGCTACCTTCTCCATGAATCCTAATTCCCATAGTTAAAAGTTATCTGTCACTCCCTGATCTTTCATCACTTTTTAATTATCTTGGGTATATCACATTCTAACTTGTATTTTATTTATTTGTACCCTATTTTATTGCCTCTACTTACGGATAAAAGCCCCATCTTTGAATCTTTGTGTCATCCCCAGCACTTAGCATAGCCCCACTGCACTTAAATATTTGTTGAATAAAATATGACCATCAGGCCACAATTTACTTTTTATTCCCTTTTTTCAATTATAAGTATAAACAATTTTTCATTTGAAAATTTTTATTTAATTAATTAATCTAGAAAAATTTTCCATGGTTACGTGATTCATGTTCTTTCCCTTCCTTCCTCCCACCCCCTCCCTTAGCCAACAAGCAATTCCACTGGGTTTTACATGTGTCATTGATCAAGACCTATTTCCGTATTATTGATATTTGCACTAAGGTGATCGTTTAGAGTCTACATCCCCTATAATATCCCCATCGACCCATGTGATCAAGCAGTTGTTTTTCTTCTGTGTTTCTACTCCCACCGTTCTTTCTCTGGATGTAGATACTGTTCTTTTTCATAAATCCCTCAGAAATGTCCTGGATCATTGCATTGCTGCTAGTAGAGAAGTCGATTACATTTGATTTTGTCACAGTATCCATCTCAGTGTATAAGGTCCTCCTGGTTCTGCTTCTTTCACTCCCCATCAATTCCTGGAGGTCATTCCATAAACAATTTTTTAACTATTGTTTTTTGACATTTTGTGATTCAAATTCTCTACCTTCCTCTCTTCCCTCCCCCTTCCCTGAGATGGTAAATAATCTGATATAGATTATTCCAGTGTTGTCATGCAATACATATTTCCATCTTCTTTATATCATGAAAGAAGACACTCACATACACACATATTACACATGCAAGAAAATACTCGTATGGTTTGATCTGTATTCAAACTGTTAATTCCTTTTATGGCAGTGGAGAGCATTTTTCATTGTGAGTTCCTTGGGGTTGCCTTGGCTCCTTGCATTGCTAATGATAGTTTAATCTTTCACACCTGATCATCATACAGTATTTCTGTTATTATACAATGTTCTCTTGGTTCTACTCACTTAACTTTGCATCAGTTCATATAGTTCTTTCCAAGTTTTTCTGAAATCATTCTATTCCTCATTTCTTATTGTACAATAGTATTCAGTTACAGCTATATACCACAATTTGTTTAGCCATTCCCCACTTGATAGATATCTTAATTTCTAATTTTTTTGCCACTATAGAGAACTGCTATAAATATTTTAATACATATATGTCTTTTTCATTCTCCTTTGATTTCTTTGGGCTACAGACCTAGTAGTGCTATTACTGAGTCAAAGAGTATGCATAGTTTTATGGCCTTTTAGACATGATTCCAGATTGCTCTTCAGTATGGTTGTATTAGTTCACAGCTCTACTAGGAGTGTATTAGTTCTCTGATTTTCCCACTTACCCTCCAGCATTTATCATTTTATTTTTGTCACATCAGTGTATCAGGCCACAGTTCAAAAAACTCTGCCTGGACCATGAGTATTGCTAGAAAGTGAAATATTCACCTTGAATATTAAGTCACATTTTGGCCTGTTACACCTAGCTCCCTCTTCCAATGGAGCTATAATCACATCAATGTGTGTCTACTCTCCAAGAATTAAAGGATCAGCACACCCATTTCTTGTGAGATTCTGGTCTATGTTCTTTATAAATCCATCTCCACATGCCTTAGATATGATGGAGGTTGTGTGTGAGATTCAGGGAAGGAGGATTCCTGCCCTTCTTCTAACACGGGCATCTCAAGAATGCCAGTGAAGCACTTTAGCTGTCTTTCAGGTATCATTTACTTTCACCCTGGTCCTGGGCCACCTTCAGTTTTTATCATGTTTCTTTCATGAAATCCTTTGCACCTCTTCTTTTGAATTCCTTGTTTCTAATGGTTTGCAGTTTGCTCCTGTCCACCACAGTCCTGACCTTTGGGTGATTTTTTATTCAGTGACCATAGAATGTTCCATGACATACAGACATACAAACTGAACTGAAAGAAGACAGATTTTAAAAATGTGGGCCCTTGTTTCAAGGAGCTTTTATATATTTCAGAAAATTAAAATGAACCTTCTTCCCCTGAGATTTTCTAAATTTTAGAATGGTTCTCATGCTCTATGATGAGAATTCAAAAACACCGATAAGATTGGAAACGTTGAATCTATTCCTACAAAAGATTTTCATGGCTTTAGAAGAACTGCTAATGTGGACATTCACAAAGAAAGTACAACTTTGAGTAGCTATCTTTTTAATCAATGGAAAAATAACTTAGTTCTCTGAACCCAATCGTCTCTGTATTCTTAATAAAAGATTTACAAAATTTGAGATTTTCAAAAAAATTTAGGCTGTAAGCTCTTAGAAGGTAAAAACCAATTTTTGTTTTTCCAGCACCAGGGCCTAGCACAATGTCTTGTATAGAGACACTTATTAAGTATTTGCCAAATTAGATTACATTGAGTTATACTTGAACCCAAATAGGAATGCCTTCTATTTATAAATTAAATTCTTTGGACAATTATTGCAGCTGTCTTCTTGTCTTGGACTATGTAGACATAGCCTAAGAATAAATCACATTTGCTTGTATGTATTTAATTATTAGATGATTGTCTTCACAAGAAACAACATGTTTCTGACTTGAATTCTGTGATCATTAAACACGCACAATCAGCCAATGTCCAAGATAAAAACAAAAATAAGACAAAAAATACTAATTCTAGAGTTATAAATTAACATAGCTATAACTGTTCTATTGAAGTGAAATCAGCCTGTAAGTAAGCATTTATTAAGTGCCTTCTATGCGCCAGATGCTATGCTAAACTCTGGGGATACATAGAAAGGCAAATAAAAATCCTTGCCCTTGTTTCAGGGATTGTCATAGAGCCAACAGTCTAATGGGGAAGACAACATGCAAACAATTATGTACAAGCAAGCTATAAACAGGAAAAAATGGAGATAATCAGCTGAAAAAAGGCACTAGTGTTAAGGGAAATTTGGAAATGTAGAAGATGGCATTTTAGTTGAATCTTAAAGGAAACAAGGAGGTAGAGATAAGGAGGGAGAGAATTCCGGGCATGGTGGATAGTCATTGAAAATGGCCAGAGTTGAGGGATGGAATGTAATGAGGTCAATGGAACAGAATTGAAGAGTATTGGAGGGGTGGATCTAGGGGTGAGGTGTAAGAAGATTGGAAAGGTGGGAGGGAGACAGGTTATAAAAAACTTTGAATACCAAACATATTTGAAACTAAAGATAAAAGGCACCCACTAGAGTTTCTTGAGTGTAGAATGTGTGTGTGTGTGTGTGTGTGTGTGTGTGTGTGTGTGTGTGTGTTAAAGAGAGAGAGATATGATCAGATTTATGGCTAAGGTAGATCATGTTGGCAGCTGAGTGGAGCTGGAAGAGACTTGTGGTAGTATCCTAGATTAAAAAACAATGATGGAAAATGCTGTGCTCTGTCATTAGGGAATCTGAGTTCAAATATCACCTCTCCTAACCAGCCCTTCCTTATCCCCATTTTACTACTTCAGCCACGTGGCTTTATGACTCTCAGTTTCAGTTCCTCATCTCTAAAACAGGATTATGGAGCAGATTAGTTGATCTCTAAAATCCCTTACTTTCAATTCGATAGACTTCAAAGGAAGGAATCAAGAATAGATGTCCTAAAGTGAAGGAATATTTTTCACTTATTTTTCCCTGGTCTTGTAAATCCTTTAACTCCTTTTTTGCTTTCAAGAAGTCTTAGAGATTTCCCCTTTCCTACCATTCCTGCTATTCCAGCCATGGAAGCCAGCTTCCCTTATTACCATTTGATTCTATGTCAAGGCAACAAGTCAGAAAACCTTTATTAATTACCTGCTATGTGCCTGGTACTGTGTTAAGTGCTGAGGATACAAGGAAAAGCAAAGCAAAGGAGTCCATTCTCTCAAGGAGTTCACAGTCTAATGGGGAGACATCATGAAAACAAGTAGGTATGAAGATATAAAGAGAATAAATTGGAAATAATCAGCAGTGGCTAGCTACTACCATTAAGGGAGCCCAGGGAAAGGTTTCTTTCAGAAAATATGATTTTAGTTGGGATTTGAGGGAAGCCACAGAGACCAAGAAGCAGAGATGAGGAGGAAGAGAATTCCTGGCTTGGGGAATAAAATCAGTGGAGATTCACAAAACAGAGGGATGGAGTGTCTTTTTTAGGGAATAGCAAAGAGGCCAGTGTTGCTGAATCATGGCCTACTGGAGGGGAGTAAGATGTAGGAAAATGGAAAGGTAGGAGAGGATTAGGTTATAAAAGGCTTTGAACACCAAATGGAGGATTTTATATTTGATTCTATAGGTAATTGACCTCTGTTAAGTTTAATTTGGGGTTTATTGAATGGGGATTGGGGTGGTGATGTGCTTAGACCTATGCTTTAGGAAGATCAGGAAGTGGATAATGAGTGGATGATGAACAGGAATAGAGAAAGATTTGAGACAGGGAAACCAACAAGAAGTCTATAGCAATAGACCAAACTGGAGGTGATAAGGACAGTCACAAGAGGAGAGAAGGGAATGGATATGAGAGATGTAATGAAGGCAGAATCTATCGGTCTTGACGATAGATTGTATAATATTGAGAGTGAGAAAGAGGCAGTTGGAGATGCAAGACCAGTAATCAGGAAAGAGATGAAATAAATCTGAACAATTAAATCTGAGAATTATCAGTATAGAGTTGATAACTAAATCCATGAAAGCTGATGAGATAGATGACCAAATGAAATAGTATTGAGGGAGAAGAGAAGAGGGCACAGGACAAGGCATCCACAGTTAATAAGCACAACCTAAGTCAAAAATTCATCCGTCTATAGATGAAGGAAAATATATTCATTCAGTGTCATAGCCTAAGCAAGCCTCTAGCCAACAGAATAGAATGTGGAAGGATCATCCAGTATCATTTTCTATTGACTGGTTTAAAGACCAATACTATTGTATTGATCAAAAACACATTTCAGTGAACCTTATCAGCTTGAGAATGAGATTTGGTTCAAATTTCTGTAAATAATCTATGCCATTTCCATTTTCTCAAATATCTTTTTTTCATTCACACTCATCTTTATCTCCTTTTCTTTTTCTTGACATCATGCATTTACTCTTAATACTTTTAAAAATGCTGTATATCATGCTAAATATATTTCTATCATGTCATCTTGTAAAGTCTTTAAAAAAATTCTCTTTAAAAAGGCCAAAAGCTCTTCCAAAATGAATTTATTAAAAAATATTTCCACTCTTCTCATCCTTTCTTTCCCTAAACTAGACAACACTAGACATATTTATGAGACTCCAAAGAAAAAAGGGTAACAGTGACCTGAAATCATTGTGTTGCTCATGTGATCACTGCTATGGAACCAGAAGTAGCTCAGAGGTCACCTAGTTCAACTCTCTCATTTTCCAGAAGACACTAAGGGTCAGAGAAGTGGAGTAGTTTGCTTAAGATCATGGAATTAGAAAGCAGCAGAGGTAGGATGAGAACTTATATCCTCTACCTCCAAATCTAGGATTTTTTTCCACTTGAATTAAAAGGATATTGAAATCCATATATTGGTTCATATATTGGTTCCAATAATTTTTGTAGAGTATTTGACTTCTTGATCTCAAAGGCAAGTTACTTTAGAACATTTCAGGCAATTATGGAGTTGGTTGGCTTTGGAAAAATCCTTTTGTATTTGTTCTACCTTCTCCTTAAATGTCTACTATTTCCCTTCCACCCTCAAATATGTTCAAGTTGGTTTCTATTTTGCCACCCAAACTTTAATTAAAAACCAAAGACCAAAGTTTTACCCAAATGTTTTCAGTTGATATAGCTAGATAAATTTATGAAAATCTTTTGTATGGGAAATAATTTAATCTTGAAATGTCGTTGAAATCCACATTGACCAAAGACCCATGCAATTGCTCTACAGCACCATCTAGTGAGGTTGGATAGTGCACCATTGAGCAAAGCATCTACACATAGCATCCTTGAGCTAGGATTGCAGTTAGTTTTATCTAGACTTTCAGTCCTCTAATCTACAACCCTTATCAACTTCCACAAGTCTCTTTTAGAGATACATAATAGACTGGAAAGTCCAATTGGTGGCAGCTAGTAGTGGGAGCTTTGATATATTACTAATGCTTTAGGGCATGGTAACTATTTTTTGTTTTAAGATTTTATTAAAATTCTTACTTTCTATTTATTTCTTAAAGACTTTTTGGACCTCTGAGTACACAGATAAATACTTTATTTGGATAATGTTAATAGATTGATAGATTATTAGATAGATAGATACATACACATATACAGTGGTACCTTGGTACTCATCATTAATTCATCCCAGCAGATGGGTCAAGTGAATTCTTCCCATAAGGAATGGTGTAAAATGAATGTATCTATTCCAGACATCCAGAAAAACAGATTTTATAAAGCATTATGTGCATTAATGGAGTTGTATTTTATTGAAAATTTAATAATAAATAGAAATAAAAATAACAATTAGATAAAATAAAATAATTTTAATTTAACTTTACCTGTATTGAGAGGATTTTATGGCTTACAGGGATGACCCCCTTCCATAATATCTGAGGGCAATTGACCTTCTAGAGTTCTTTCTCTTTTTCTTTTCTATCCCTTCTCACTCTTGAACCCTGCTTGAGATTCACCAGGTGTAAGTTTCACAAAAAACCAATTCAATGATATTTGTTTTTGTCTGCTTTTCAAAATTCTTCTAAAGTGGGAAATGGCATGATCATTTAACAAATTTACAATTCTGCTTGTTAAAGCTTTATCAAGGTGATATTTTTCAACAAAGTTTTGCCGCTTCCACCCATTTTGCACACGTTGCCTTGATTAATGAAGAAGGGACTTTCTCCTTTGCCTCTTCCTCACCTGAAGAATCCCTGCCCACCCACTCATCCCCCTCACTAGCTATTGCTACTCCCTTTGAAGTTTCTGCAGCTCCTCAATGTTGAGTTCTTCTTTATGCTTCTGAACTCAAATGTGATCTTTTGTTTCGGCTGGAGCAGGCATAATCTTCCTGAGATCTCAAGGCCAGCAAGTTCTAGCAAGCCTGTTGAGTGCCAAGCAAACACTGAATACCGCAATAATTTTTTCATAAAAATGCATCAAATACCTAATTCAACAAATTCTTAAACCAAAGAATACCAAGGTCTGACAATACAAAGTACAAGGAAAATACAAGGGGGAAGGAGGGCAGTCTAAACCTGTGATTCTGTGATGATCATGTAGGGAACTTTGAGTGTGGAAGCTCTTGTCAGTGAATATTGGCAACTCAACTGAAACTTAGAATCTTTTTTTTAAATTTAATTTTTATTATGATGCAAAACACACTTCCATATTGATCATTTTTTAAAGAGCACATTCATACATGATCAAAACCTTAAACGCACTGATGTGAAATATATTACGCTTTGATCTGCATCCATCTAATTCCAATAGTTCTTCCTCTGGAGGAGGATGGCATTTCCCATCATGTCTTTCAGGATTGTCCCAGACCATTGCAAGTTTAGTAGTCAAGTTTTCTCAGATAATTGTTGTCCAATATTGCTATTACTGTGTATAGTGTTCTCCCTGGTTCTACTTATTTTGTCCTGCATCAGTGAAACTTATGATCATAAAAGAGTTTCCTTAGGCACTGAGAGGCTAACTGATTTTCCTTCATTCACAGAGTAAGTATGCATCTGGGTCAGGATAGGAATTATAACTCTTGCTGAGTTCAAGGCTGTCCCTCTTCCCCCTCTATTATGCTGCCCTACAAAACTCATACAATATGAAGAATACTATAATACAATACAAATCAATTCACCCATTTGAAGAACAAAATCTGCCAAATTTTATTTCTGGCTCATATCCCATATTCATATTACTCCGAGAGAAAAAGTTTGCCAACTGTTTTTTACTTTATTTCCGTCTTTATTCTTCTTGACCTTTTTTTTTCTTCTGAAACTATTAGCCACCTTTACCTCTGGAAACTCTCCTTTCAGTTTTCATAACACCACTCTTTGCTGTGTCTCCTACCTGCTAGACTAGTCCTTCTCAATCTCTTTTGCTGCCTCATCTTCTATTTCATACCCTCTAACTGTGGGTAGTCCCCAAAGCTCTGTCCTAGGTCCGAGGTCCCTTTCTCTCACCCTCTCTTGGTGATCTTATCAGTTCCCTTGGGTTTAATTATCAGCTCTATTCAGATGGCTCCATCCCCAATCTCACCCTGGAGCTTGTCCTATAACACTAGTTACCTGCTAGACATTTTATTTTATTTGTATTATCATGTAAAACACACTTCCATTATCGGTCATCTTTGTAAGAGCACACTCATTCAAAACCAAAGCCCCAAAAGAAAACTTTAAATACATTGATGTGAAAGTTTGTTTCGATCTATATCCACCTGACTTCAAGCATTCTCCTGTTAGACATTTTAAACTGGATGTGCCAGACATCATTCCTAGTACTAAACTAAACATGTCTAAAACAGAACTCATTATCATTTTTTCTCTAAAACCTACCATTCTTCCACACATTACTATTGTTCTTCCAGTTTCTTTGAGTTGACTTTATCCTCAGCATCTCACTTTCTCTCACCTCATATATCTAATCCATGACCAAATCTTGTCATTTCTACTTTCACAGAATCTCTTGCACCTAACCCCTTTCTCTACTCACACAGCCAGCACCTTAGTTCAGGTCCTGTTCACCTGAGGGCCTTATTATTTAGATTATTGGAATAACCTCTTAATTAGTCAGCCAGCATCAAGTCTCTCCACACTCCAATGCATCTTATATATTCTAGCAAAGTAGTTTTCCTTAAGTACATACCTGACTATGTTACTCCTCTTTTCAATAAACTTCAAAGGCTTCCCTATTGCCTCTGGGAGAAAATGTAAACTCCTGTGTTTCATTTTTAAAACCCTTCACAATCTGGCCTCCACCTATCTTTGTAGCCTCCTTGTACATTATTCCCCCTCGCACACAGTGTGATATAATCAAAGTGATCTTCTTTCTGTGCCTCACACACAATGCTCTATCCATCTTTTATCTCCATGCCTTTAAATTGGCTGACCCCCATGCCTGGAATGTATACTTTCTTTACCTCTTCTCCATAAACCCTCTCTTCCTTCAAGATATAATTCAAATATCTAAATGAACATCCAAAAAAATCATCAGGACCAAATGGATTCACGAGTGAATTCTACCAACCATTTAAAGATCTACTAATTCCAATATTAAATAAATTATTTGGCTAGATAAAGGAGTTTTGCCAAACAATGAAACAAATATGGCACTGATACCTAAACCCAGAAAATGAAAATCAGAAAAAGAAAAGTGCAGACCAGTTTCATTAATGAATAAGGATGCAAAAAACCTAAATAAGAAACATCACCTTCTACATGAAGCCTTTCTTGATCTCTCTCTCTTTCTAGTGGCCTCTCTCCCAAATTCTGTTGTAGGCAGCACAGTGGATAAGCTTGCTGGGCTTGAAGTCAAGAAGGAATCCAACTCCTGCCTCTGACTTAGAAGATAATTCTCTTAACTTCTCAACCTCAGTTACCCCTTTTGTAAAATGGGGATAATAATAGCATTTGTCTCATGGGGTTGTTGTAAAGATCAAATGTTCTCTGCAAACTTTAAAGGTTATATAAATGTTTATTATTATTATAATCATTATTATATTTAACTTTGTGTTATTTATTTGTCTTTATTCGATGTATGTTTATATATGTACATCAGAATGCAAGATACTTAGGGAGTGTGGTGGCTTCTACCTGTAATGCCAGCTACCCCTGAGGCTGAGGCTGGCAGATCTCTTGATCTCAGTTCTGAGCTGCAGTGGTCTATGATGACCTAAGTTTGGCATTAATATGGTGAGCTTCTAGGAGTGGGGCTGGGGGACAGGGATCACCAAGTTGCCCAAATAAGCAAACTGGACCAGGTTGGAAGCATGGAAAGCCAAAATTCTCATGCTGATCAGTCACAAGATTGGGTCCCTGAGTCCATGGATCCAAGCACTTGCAGCCTGGGTAATCTAGGGAGATCCACAAATAAATGAATAAATGGATGAATCCATTTTTAAAAAAACATGAATTCTTCTGGAGTAGAGATCACTTCTTGCTTGATATTTGTATCCTCAGTGCCTAAAATCTGGTACTTAATAAGCCCTTGTTTGATTATAACTCATTCATTCACCAAAGGATGCCCAAATGGACAGAAGGTACAGGATTTACTCCTGAAGATGACTTGGGCCCAGAGGAGAAGCAGGACTCTTTATTATTACTTTGAAGGGAGTATAAATGCTAAGTGAGAACAATTAAATGACCTGATTCAAAGCCTAGGCTTCTGGTTCATTTGATCTGTGGATGGTGGGAAAGGTTAGAATAATACAATGGTTCCTGAAAATGAGTGTGACCCACTAATGGGCGGCCTGCCAGGAAATTTCATTGTGCCATGAAAAGCTGCCGTGTCAACTTCTAATATTACCACTCCATGGTGCAGAAGAAGAGAACTAGTTCCTTGCAAAATGGAGCCTAGTATTCAGAGTCAGACCCTCAAAATTTATCAAATGTTGGGGTGAAAGAACAGGAGATCAATATATTTGTCAAGGTTATTCTTGGGGGAGATAGGGGATGAAACTTGTCTTCATTCTAATAACTTTTCACTCTTGAACAGAACAAAGTGGGACAATGTAGATATTAACTAAAAAGCTAGGCCTGGCATCTGGAAGTCAGGGGTTCAAATCTTACTTCTGACATTTATTAGTTGAGGAACCAAGGGAAAGTCACTTAACGTTCCCAAGCTTCAGTTTCCTTTTACACAAAGGGATGAATTGGAGTAAATATAAAATGTGGTTAAAACTGTAATACCTACACCTCATGGGGTTGCTAAAAGGCTTGAAGGAGAAAATGTCCATATAATGCTTTGCTAACTTTAAAGTGCTTTTCCAATTTCAGCTATTACTGTTATTCACAGAATCACAGAATTTCAGAGTTGGAGGGACCCAATCCAAATTATATCCTCAAAAGAATCTCCTTTATGACAGACCTAGCAAGGGATATTTCGGCTCCTTCTTGGAAACCTC
This sequence comes from Gracilinanus agilis, assembly GCF_016433145.1. Classification (NCBI taxonomy): domain Eukaryota; kingdom Metazoa; phylum Chordata; class Mammalia; order Didelphimorphia; family Didelphidae; genus Gracilinanus; species Gracilinanus agilis. The sequence goes on from NC_058135.1 coordinate 127,084,730, forward strand.
TTTGAAAGAGCACCAGATTTGGTATCAGATGACCTGAGATCAGATCCCAGTTGTGTTATAGTGTGCTTATTTTATAGCTGCCATTATATAGCATTATAAGGTTTGCAAATACTTTACAAATATTGTCTCATTTTATTTATTTCCTATATGCCTCTGGGCAACTCATTTAGCTGATCTCAGCCTCAGGCTCTTTATTTATGAAATGGTAGAGTCTAGTTAGATGGCTTCCAAGGATCCTTTTAGTTCTAATTCTATTTTACTATGATCCTACCTCCCAAGGCAGCTCATTCCACTTTGGGATGGTTCAAACTGTTAGAAAGTTCTTCCTTATGCCAATCATAACTGTCTCTGTGGCTTCCACCACTCTGTGGCCTCTGGTGCTACCCTTCTGGCCTAAAGGAACAATTGTCATCCTTCTTCCACAAACCCACCCTTCAGATCTGTGAAGTCATCCTTCCTGGCCTCATGAAATCTTCTCTTCTCCTTCCTCCAATCCTCTTACAGTATGACCTTGAGGCCATCCACTATAATGGTTACATTCCTTTTGGCACTTGTTACTAAACCAATTGAATGCCCAATAATAATTTCAAACTGGGACAATGTACCACCTACTATGAAGACCTTGATATCCTTAGCAATGGATAGATTTTTCTATTATACTTAATTTTAGATGTTAGAAGATAGATTTTTTAAAAAACTCAATGAATGAAAAGAATCATTTCCTATGGCCTATCACTTTGTATTTATTAACAGTTTTAGAACTTATGGATTCTGTGAGCTGGAAGAGACCCTGGAGATCATCACTCTAATCTCCCACCCAAGGGATTTATGAAAGCATATGTAAATAAGAGACCTCGTTCAGAACCCTTGGGAATTAGGCTGGCCAACTTCACCTCTTGGACCCAGCTGCTAAAGATCATATCTGTCAAAACAATGGAAATCTAGCCCCTACTTAGCCTTTGTCCTACTTTTCTTTTCCACTACATAAGCAAGTTCTCAGTGCTTCAGGTATTAAAAGGTAGGCAAACCATATTACTTCTGGCATCTAAAAATAAAGATAAATATCATATAGAATAGGTTCTTCTACTCAAATACTGGTAATTCCTGCTATATCCTAGTTCAACAACGGCCAGAATTTACAGGACACAGGTAGGTTCTGCTTGTTGGTTAGTCATTTCATTGTATCCAACTCTTCATGATGCCTTTTGGGAGTTTCTTGGCAAAGATACTGGAGTAGTTTGCCATTTCTTTCTCCAGTTCATTTTGTTCATTTGAAGAAACTGAGGCGAATAGGGTTAAGTGACTCACCTAGGGTCACACATATATAAGGGTCTGAGGTCAGATTTGATCTCAGGCAAATCCTGACTCCAGACCTGGTTTTCTATCCACTGTACTACCTAGCTACTCAATATGTAGGTTCTGCTTAACAAATGGGGTAAAATACAATTGACTTCATCCAAAGGACAGAATAGAGAAAGGGCTTTTTTTCCCCCAGTAGTCTAAGATCCTTTTTTGGCATGCTCTGGAAGGTCCTCAATAAGATTATAGTATAAAATGTTGGAGGCCATCTTATCTAATCCTTTCATTTTACAGGTAAGAAAACTGATACTGAGAGAAGAGAACTACTTTGCCTAAGGTGACCCAGCTAGTAGGCAGCACAATCAGAATTTGAACTCAGGTCATCTAACTCCAAGCCTAGTGCCTTTTCCACTCTCCCATGCAATACCAACTCAATTGCCCAAGACTTATATTTAATTCAATGTATGAATATTGGAGTCTTAATTGTTTTAAAAATAAATAAGATTTATTATGTTAATAATTTCATTTAAAAATCTTCCATCTGGATATTTAGACTGGTTTCCTTCACAACTTTTAAACTAAGATCATGTTAGAGTTTGCTGCATGGACTTGAATACAATGAGAACATTATTTAAAAATGATTTCCCACAGACTTTCTAAAAAGCCTCATAAAATTTAGAATTATGCAAGAAACTCACTCAACAGTATGTACCCTTTAACACAGTGATACTGCTAAAGGTTATGTGCTCCAGGGAGGTCAAAGACAGAGGGTAAGATCCCATAAAAACATAATATTTATAGTAGCACATTTTGTGGTAACAAAAAAAAAAAACTGGAAACAAAGTTGGTGCTCATCCATTGGGGAATGGCTCAACAAATTGTGGCATATAAATAGAATAGAATATTATGCTGCTATAAGATGTGACCAGTAAGAAGAATTTTGAGAAGCTTGGGAAGAATTGATACAGTGAAGCAAGAAGAATCAAAAGAAAACATGTATACAATGATCATCAAAATATGCAGGAAAAACGATATTAAAAGACCTCAAGTGTCAGATCCATGGCATGACTGATCTTTACTCCAGAAGACTGAGAATGAAGCGTATACTCTCTTTCTGTTAATGGCATTGGACAACAGGCATCAGATGAGACATATTTTGTATGAAATTGCTTGTATTTTCATTTATTTTGCTTTACCTTTACTTGACGTTGTTACAACAAAATGTTTCAAGAGACTTGATATGGAAGAAGATATTAAGAGAGAAAAAAATGATTATAAAAAGAAAAAAACATTTTAAAGACTTGATAAGCAGCAGAGACCCTGCAATATCTCCATTTTTCAGTAATAGATTATCTATTTTGTGGATAATTGATGTTCATCTGTTGCCCACATTTTGGTCATTTTACTGCTTGTTAGCACCTTCACCAGAGGGTGGCAGAGGAGGAGAAAGGAGATGAAATTTGAATCTGTTAATTTTTCTCCTGGCTCACACACACACCCTTTTTTGGCTGAAACTATTTGTTCAGTCAGATGAAAGTATTTTATGGTCTAAGCTCTCCATGTTGCCCATGACCAAGGATAATTGAAAGCCAACTATATTTAACCATCCTCATTATGGTGATGTTTAATTAAAGATTCTAGAGGAATTTGAAATTTGTGGATAGAAGATATCTGCTACAGAAACGATGTCTATGTTTGCAATGAGAACCCACCCCTTTAACACTTTTCTAGCCAAAAAAAAAAAGAAAATTGGAACCTGGAGAATTAATATCGATGCTAAAATAATGAATTTCTATTGATTCTTAAGATCCGGGTTGCTTTGTACTCTAAAAAGTTACTGTTAATAAGTAAGGCAGGGCAGTTGAACTCTTGTAAAGGTAAGATGACAGTGCCTATTCCCAATAGTTCACACAAGATCATCAGCCTTTTTCCTATTCTCAGGCTTCCTGTTGAAAGAATATTCAGGGAAAGACAGGATCTGGGTTGATGCTCAGGCTAGGCCATTATCAGTAATTTGGATAAAGGCATAGATGACATATTTATGAAATCTGCAGCAGACACAACTATAACTCTAGTCCTAAAAGCCCATTGATATGGAATTCTCTCTTTATTGGTGAAGATCAAGTTCCTGTTCTACATGGTGGGTGAGGCAGAGTTGGTGGGAGCTTAAGACCACCCCCCCCCAAATAGTCTCATACCAATAGGCTTTAGAACTTAGGCAACACAATGATGAGAAAAAAAGTTATAGGGCAAGGTGGTGTAGTGGCTAGAACACTGGAATAGATTTTCCTGACCTAGGTTCAAATTCTATTTCAGATATTTACTAAAGGCATGATCCTAGGCAAGTCACTTAATCTCTCTGGGCCTTTGTTTCCTCATCTATAAAATGGATTCAAAGATCTCTGAGGCTCCTTAAAAAGCTCTTAGTCTATGATGCTATGAAGAGTTAAAACATCAGATGAGAGATCCAGAAATCCTTGGCAGGCTGGAATGTTGGGTCAAACTTACTATGAAATTTAATTGGGATAAATATAAAGTCTTTCTTCGCAAAGTCTTACTCTAATGATTCATTGCAGTGTGGACCCGATTCTCCATTCTCAAAGGCTAGTCCAACAGAATGTAAGCTCTGAATAGGTCATCCAAATTGGAAAGCCTTTGAATGTAGTCACTGCAACAGAATATATCTGCTTTCTGAGAATCAGACTAGTTCCTTATGAACAACTTCATCACAGTGAGGTTCTCTTGGTGAGGAATCCTTTGTCCATGATAATCTTCAAAATAAACAAACAAAACTGCAGCATGGATTTCAGTGCATTGTGACTCCCCCCACCCTTTCCACTTCTACAGAAATGGTAGAAATGTGGTAGAAATCAGGACAGCATGTTCTAAGAATCAAACTGTTCCTAAACGTCCTCTAAGAATGAACTTAGTTTAAGGATCTAACTGTGAGGATCTAGTTAGCTTCCAGGTCACTCTGTTTTCCATCAGCTACTTGGCTTGGCCTGACTCCACAGAACATTTCCCCTGCCCTCACCATCTCACCCCCAAATAAGCTGATCTTCTGAAATCTCATCTCCAGAAGAATGACTCAGGTTTTTATACTCTACACTTTCTCAAATCCTATTCAGTTGGCTCTCCCCTCCGATTGGATGGCTAAGCACTTAACTCCTCCCAAAACCTTGTTCACAGTCTTCCAGAAACTCTTATTTTGTATCAGCTGTTCTGCTTGGCTTTGATTCCATATTCCCTCTTCCTAATCAGGGTGTCCCTTGGTCTCCTCTTTTTACCTCTTCCTCCATTAGATTATAATTTCCTTGAAGGCAGGATAGTCTGTCTCTTTTTCTTATTTGTATCCCTAGTGCTTAGAATAATGCCTGATGTTTATTGAATTGATCTTTTCCCAGTGACCACTGAGTAGACAAATTATTAGAGGAAACAAGTCACATTAATCTTGCCTCTAAACAATGAAATCAGAAGACCAAAAGAAGCTGCAGCAAAATATAAGAATAACTTATAGGTTCTCAAAGAAAATAAAGGCGATAGCAGAGTTGGTTTTATCATGCATCCAAAGGCAACAAGAAGTCTCATTTCATGAGCCAGTCACCTTTTATTGCAGTGTTTGTGATAAACATTTACAAAATGACCACCATAAAGATAATTGCAGCTTATGTGCCAACATCTGTTGTAGAGGATGAGGAGGTAGAGAAATCATATGAATTATTCAATAGACACTCCAGATTAAATCAATATATACTTTATGCATCAGTGACTTCAGTATAAAGGTAGGCATAGGGGACAATGGTAAAAAATGTGTTGGGGAAATTGGTTCAAGAATAAGAAACAAGAGAAGTGAACGATTTACAGGTTATACAAAATTCTCATACCTATGTATCATTCATACTTTTTTTTTAGAAGAGAGTCAAGAGGCTCTGGGCATAAAGAGTGCCTAAAAATCATTAGAAAAATTTAATTAATTATATTTTAATAGGTAGGAAATAACTAGATAACAATTTGGGAGTCATTTTTTAATTAGCTGTCAATGTATAGTCATTGACTTTTAAGAGCAAAGATTAAAATCAATTAGATTTAGAAGCAAGAATAAAAATGAAAAGATAAATTATGCAATTGAAACAACCTCAAACCTGAGTTATTTAAACAAATATGGCAGTGGAAAAAAGGAAAGAGATAAGAGAAAAGATATATTTATTAATCATAATCAAAATCCCCAATGGACCTAGTTACAGCTTCAGCCAACAAACACTTACTCTTCTTGCCCACATAGAGATATGGCAACCAAGGGCAACAATAGCATAGAAAAAGAAATCAGTTTGTGAAAATATAGAGGAAGATGGGGTAGAAGATTATAAATGGGATTGATACCCAAAGGAGGAAAAAGTCAAAGGAGAAAAAAAGTTTATAGAAAAGTTCATGAGAGATACAACTAAGCAGGATGATTTAAAGGTCATATGGAAGGAAGACAACAGTCCCCCCCAAAATGGAAAAGAATTGGAAAATGGAAAGTTCCATCTGAATCTATAATATGATATAGCAGTACCAAAATACTAATGCAGAACATTAATTCCAAGAATGCAATGACCGAAAATATTTATAACAGCATTGTTTGTAGATCTTTTTTAAAAACTGGAAAAAATAGAAATCTATCAATTTCCCAATGGCTGACCAAATTATAGAGTGTGGCTTTTTAAACTAATTGCATGCTGGTGTGACCTTGAGTACGTTACTTAACATTCCTTGTCTAATCTCATTTTCATTTATATCCTTTATTTATATATCACTTTCATTCCTTTAATGTACTATTCCCCTCTCCTTCTATCCAGCAATCCATCTGTTATTACAAAAATTTAAAAAGAAAGGGAAAAGAAAGCCATTCAATGTAACTAATACATCAATTCTGTCTGACAGTGTATGTAATATTCCATAACCATAGTTCCTCACCTCTGCAAAGAAGGTAGGGAAGTGCACTTTCTCAACCTTTCTGTTATGGTCAAATTTGGCCATTATAATTATATAATGCTGAGGGCCATAAGGTTAGTGGAACATCAGTGACTTAACACCCATGCTTCCACACTACCAATTTGGCTAACTCTTGTAAGCCAAGACTGTAGATAAGACCTAGGGCAGTTTAGTTAAAATTTCCCCCAAGTGGTTTTGATCTGGGTCCCAGCTGTGAATACTTTGTGAGAATTTAAAGACATTTTAGGATTTTGTCAGGGACCTCCTGAGACCCCAGGGAACTTCCTTGCCAGCTGCTTTCATCTCCTTGTTGCAGGCTTTTATTTGCTTTTATCTTCCTGTGTGCTGCTTTTACCTGGAGGTTAGTGAATATACTGTTAATTAAAGAAATTGTTTATATGAGCCTGTAGGCCCTGAGTGATCCATTGTATCCCACATGAAATCATACATGGCATTCCATTTCATATTTTTATCAAATGTATTGGAATAGTACTACTGTTCTATAGGAATGGTGAGGATAAGAAACTCAGAGAAACATGGTAAGACTTTTACGAAATTATACAGGTCATAAGATATAGAGCCAGGGAAACAATATGCTCAATGATTAGAGAAGAGTAAATGAAGACAATAGTTTAAAATAATAAAACGCAGGTCAAATGCAATGCTCAATACTGCTGCCTATAAATCGGGAGATGGCTGAAAAAACTGTAATATATATATGTATATATATATATATATAATGGAAAAATTAAAAGAAACTTGGAAAGGTTTGTATAATCTGATGTGGAGTGAGGTAAATAGAACAAGAGAACAATATAGATCATAGACAAAATAATGTAAAAGAAAAAAATCCACTAAAATACACCACAATTCAGATAAATACACTGGAATCTTGGTTGGTTCCAAAAAAAACAAAGATAAGATGTATTTCATTCCTCTGGACAGAAAAGTGGCATACTCTTGCTGTGGAATGGGGCATTTGCTGTCACATAGGATCAATTTGTTGGTTTGTTTTGCTTAGCTATAATTCTTTGTTACAAGAGAGGTTCTATGAAAGAGGAGGTAGGACAAAGAAATGACAAATTTAGAAAAAAAATAATTTAAAACTTAAAAAAAATGCCTTTTTACATCTGAACAGTATGGCACTAGTAAGGTACTATAAGCATAGGCTTTCCCACAGTTGAATAAACTCCTAGGGAAGTCTTGTGTGCCGGTCTGTGACAACTTTGCATGAGATTTCAGCAGTGATGAGATCCCTAAATACCAGCATCAGTGACAGCTTAGTAACAACACAATATAATTGCACTGGAGACAGTACTGTCATACGGAGATAGAAATGGATCCTTACAGGCAGTATATTGGTTTGGAAGACCACACATTAACATTATCTATGTTGTATTATATTTTATTTGTTTTAGTATACATTTTCCAATTACATTTTACAGACCAAGAGTTTGACATCTCTAATCTATACCAATACACTGCAATAGGTTTTATGTGTTATTCTCACCTGACTATGGTCAATTTTTGTAGTTGTTGATTATTCTAAGTTTCTTCCCTAACTTTCCTCTCCTTGATTCAGAGGAGTCACTTCTGCTATCACCTGTAGGGCTATTTTCAATACACCAGGTATGTCAGTGGTCTGAGGAAAAGAACTCAGAGATAGAGTCTGGAGTAATGTATTCTAGGTCTTGCTGCCCCACTGATTAATTTATGTGTCTCTACGCATATTGGTTTATTTCACTGTGCCTCTATGTCTCCTTTAATAATAGATCCATAAGTATATCTGCATTTCATACTTTCTAAAACTATAAAGATGAAATGGGTTGAAATATATTTAGAATAATGATGTGAACAGGAAAAACTTGGAATTTAGAGTCATAAAACCTAGGTTTAAATACCATCTATTGGATTTTACTCAAGTTTCATTTTAATTGTTAACAATAATAGCAACAATAATAAAAATAATAGCTATTATTTGTATAGTTCTATAGAGTTTACAAAATACTTTATATGTTATCTCATTTGGTCCTATGAGGTAATTGTGATTGTTGTTCCCATTTTATAGGTGAGGAAACTGCAGCTGAAAGTTAAGTAAAATTTACAAATAGTAAATGTCTGAGAGAAGATTTGAAATCTGTTCATCCTGACATCCAGGACTCTGGTGACTAAGGCTTTGGTTTCCTCATCTATACAAGGAAAGGATTGGATTAATTGTTTCTAAGATTTCTTCTAGCTCTAAATACTATGATGTTGTAACCTTCCAACTATCAGGTTTCTTGGAACTGCATTTGTCAAAGATCATGAGATTGTGAAAGATTAATGACTTTTCCATTTTAAGAGGAAACTTCCTAAATTAGCACTATTGAAAAATTTTAAAATCCTGAAAGCAGTGAATTCCTTCTCATTGAAAATGCAAATTGGGCAGAGGCCCACTAAGAATTACTGAAAGAGATAAGAATGTTGGAGGGAAAACTGGGGAAAGAAATGAGAGTGGTTCTAGAAAATAAGGATGGAAATTGATAGCTTGGTACGGGTACACAAAAAATACTAAAGAAAATGATTCATTAAAAAACAGAATTGACCAAATGATATAAAAGAGATACAAATGATATTGAGGTTAAAAAAATTTCTGAAAAAATTCCTTAAAAATTAGAATTGGGCAAGTAGAACCTAATGTCTTGTCAAGAAACATCAAGAAATAAACAAAATCAAAAGAATAAAAAAATAGAATAAAATAGGAAATATCTCATTTAAAATAACCGACTTAGAAAATAGGTCAAGGACAGAAACTCTAAGAATTATTAGACAGCCTGAAAACCATGATAAGAAAAGGGCCTACATATCAAATTTCAAAAAATTATAAAGGAAAGTTGCTCTACTATCTTAGATCCAGAGAGTAAAATAGAAATTACAAGAATCTAACAATCACTTCCTGAAAAGAGATCCCCAAATGAAAACTCCTAGGAATATTATAACCAAATTCCAGAGCTCCCAGGTCAAGGAGAAAATATTGCAAGCAACCAAGAAGGAACCATTCAAATATCATAGAGACATAGTCAGTATCTCACAAAATTTAGCAGCTTCTATATTAAAATAGTGGAGAGCTTAGAGTATAATATTCTGGAGGGCAAAGGAGCTAGTATTTCAACAAAGAAAAAACTAACCAGCAAAACTGAATTTAATCCTTGGGAAGTGAGAGGATGGATATTTAATGAACTAGTGGACTTTCAAACATTCATGATGAAAAGACCAGAGCCGAATAAAAAATTTGACATTCAAACACAAGACTTAAAAGAAGCATAAAAAGATAAACATGAAAGAGTAATAAAGAACTTAATAAAGTTAAACAATTTACATTGCTATTTCTAAAGATGATACATATAACTCCCAAGAATTTTATCATTATTAGGATAGTTAGAAAGAGTCTACATAAAAAAGGGGCACAGATGTTGAGACAATCTAAAAAAATAAAGTGAGAAAAAGAGATGCACTTGGACAAGGGAGAAGGGAAAAGAAGAGGAGGAAAGAATCTCATATAAAAGAAGCATTTAATGAAGAGCTTTTACAGTGGAAAGGAAAATGGAGGGGTCACAGGCAACACTTGGACCTCACTCTCATCTAAATTAATTCAAAGAGGGAGCTCTGTGTGTGTGTGCATGTGTGCATACACATACACACTCAGTTTGCTATAGAAATTTATCTTCTCTACCAGAGTAGTAGGAGGAGAAGGGGATAAGGGAAAGAAGGATCAATGGGTCAAGGGAGGCAGTGGTCAGAAATAAAACAGACTTGAGGAGAGAGAGAGAGAGAGGGGGGGGGAGAAATAGAAAAAATAGGATGGTGGGATGGTGGGAAATATAGTTAGTGATCATAACTGTGAATATGAGTGCAAAGAACTCATAAAACAGAAGCAGATAGAATGGGTTAGAAATCAGAATCTAACACTGTTTTTTACAAGAGACACACTTGAAACATAGTCAGGATCACACAAGATTTAGCAGTTTCTATATTAAAACAGTGGAGAGCTTGCAATATAATCTGAAGGCCAAAGGAATTAGTATTTCAAAAAGAAATTTCCCCCCAGCCCCAACAATCAAGCTCAGGATATTTATTAGACATCAGTCAAGGCATAGGAGACTAGGAAAGGTTGGAGGAGGACAAGCTACCAGCTCTCTCTGAAGACACTACCATGAATTAAGGTTTAGGATATTGAGGGGATCAGAAGTTTCAAAACTGCCAAAGTAACAGCTAAGGAGAAACAGAAACACATGGAGTTAAAATAAAGGACTAGAGAAGAATCTATTATTCTTTAGCTGAGGTTAAAAAAAAAACAAAAGCAAAAATGGAACTACTTAAAAGGGATAAGTAGGGAAAACTATATTTTTCTAAAAAATACAATAGATAATGAAGTAATACCAATACTAAACAAATATGCACTGAATGACATAGCACCTAAATTCTTAAAGGAAAAATTACATGAGTTATAGGAGGAAATGGACAGTAAAATTATATTGGGGACCTCAATTTTCCTCTCTCAGAACTAAATAAATCTAACCATAAAATAAAGAAGAAGGAAGCTAAGGAGATAAAATAAATTTTTATAAAAGTTAAATATGATAGACTTTTGGAGAAAATTGAATGGGGATAGAAAGGAGTATAATTTTTTCTCAGTTATACATGGTACCTTCACAAAAAATGACTATGTATTAGGACATAAAAACTCCATAAACTAATGCAGAAAGGCAGACTATTGAATATTTCCTTTTCAGACCATAATGCAATAAAATTACATTCAATTAAGGGCCAAGGAAGAATAGACTAAAAATTAATTGGAAACTAAATAATCTAGTTGTAAGGAATGAATAGGTCAAAGAATAAATTATAGAAATAATCAATAATTCATTAAAGATAATGAAAACAATGAGACAACATATCAAAATTTGTGGAACATAATAAAAGCAGTACTTGGGAGAATTTTTCTTTTCTCTAAATATGTACATTTAAAAAAGAGATCAAACCAATGAATTGAGCATGCAATGTAAAAAGCTAGAAAATAAAAATCTCCAATTAAGCACAAAACCAGAAATTCTGAAAATCAGAAGAGAGATGAATAAAGTTGAAAGTTAAAAAAATATTGAACTAATAAATAAAACTAGAAGCCAGTTTTAAGGGAAAATCATTAAAATAGATGAACCATTGGTTTATTTGATTAAAAAATAAAGAAGAAAACCAAATTACCAAAATCAAAAATGAAAAGGATGAGTGTACCACCAATGAAGATAAAATTAAAGTGATTATGCGGAGCTATTTTACTCAATTATATACCAAAAACTGACAATCAAAATAAAATGAATGAATACTGATAAAAACATAAATTGTCCAGATTAACAGAAGAGGAAATAGAATATTTAAATAATCCTCTGTAAAAAAAAGAAATTGAAAAAAACCATAAATGGGATCCTTGAGAAAAAATCCCTGGTACCAGATGGATGTACAAGTAAATTTGTAAATTTGTACACATTTGAAGAACAAATAATTCTAATATTATATAGACTATTTGAAAAAATAGATAAATAAGGGGTCCTACCAAATTATTTCTATGACAAAAAATATGGTTTTGATACCTATGCTAGGAAGGGCAAAAACAGAGAGAAAACTATATACCAATTTCCCTAATAAATATCAATGCAAAACAAAACAAAACAAAATCATGGAGGTTACAATAATTTATGACAAAGATTGTACACTATGTCCAAGAGAGATTTATCCCAGTGATATGAACTGGTTCAAGAGTAAGAAAAATATAAGCACAATTGACTATATTAATAACAAAACAACAAAAATCATATGATTATATCCATAGATGCAGAAAAAGCTTTTGACAAAATACAACATCCATTACTATTTTAAAAAACATACAGAGAGACATAAAAATCAACAAAACTTTTCTTAAAATGATAAATAGTATCTAAACCAAGAGTAAACATTATCTTTAATGTGGATGAACTTGAAGCCTTCCCAAAGAGATCATGGATCAATCCAAAATGTCCATTATCACCACTATTAATATTACAGTTGAAATGCTAACTAAAGCAATAAGACAAGAAAAAAAGGACTTGGAGAAATAAAAATAGGTAATAAGGAAACAAGACTAATTCTTTGTAGATGATATGATGTTATACTTGGAGAAACATAGAGAATCAACTAAAAAAACTAGTTGAAACAATTAACAATGTTAGCAAGGTTGGAGGATATAAAATAAACCCACATAAGTCATCAGCATTTTTATATACTACCAACAAAACACATTAGGGTGAGATAGGGAAATTCCATTTAAAATAACTGCATACAACATAAAATGCTTTGGAATTTACCTGCCAAAAAAACCCAGGGATCATTTAAACATAATTACAAAACACTTCACACAAATAAAGACAGATCTAAACAACTGAAAAAGTATTAATTGCTTGTGATTAGGCCAATACAATATAATCAAAATGACAATCCTGTCTAAATTAATTTACTTATTCAGTTTTATATCAAACTATCAAAAATTATCTTATAAATCTAGAAAAATAACAAATTAATCTGAAGAACAAGAGATCAAGAATATCAAGGAAATCAATGAAAAAAATGTGAAAAAAGGCTGCCTAGTGGAACCGGATTTCCAAATATATTACAAAGTAATAATCATCAAAATTATCTGGCATAAGAAAAGAAGTAGAATAGTAGATAAATGACTACAAATCTAGTGTTTGATAAACCCAAAGATCTAAACTTTTGTGGAAAGAATTCACCATTTGATAAAAATTCATGGAATAATTAGAAAGCAGTTTGGCAGAAACTAGACATAGACCAACATCTCACACCATATATGAAAGTAAGGTCAAAATGGGCACATAATTTAGGATTATTTAGGGCACATAATTTAGGGCACATAATACAGGATTACAGGGCAATATTAACAAATTAGAAAAGAATGGGAAAATGTGCCTGCCAGATTTATGAATATGGAAAGAATTTATGGCCAAATAAGATATAAGAGATCATGGATAATAAAATGGATAATTTTGATTACATAAGATTAAAACGTTTTTGCATCAAAAAACAAACAATGCAGCCAAAGTTAGAAGAAAAGTAGGAAAATATGGGGAAAATTTATACCAATTTTCTATGATACAAGCCTCCCTACTCAAATATAATGAAGGAAAATTTATAAAACTGAGGCAAATTTATAAAAATAAGAGCCATTCTCACAAACCAATGCTATCAGTAATCCTATGAAAAATGCTCTAAATCACTATTTATTAGAAAAACATGAAATAAAACAACTCTGAGGTTCTACCTCATACCTATCAGGTTGGCTAACATGACAGAATAGAAAAATTACATATCCTGGAGAGAATATGGAAAAATAGGAGCATGAATGCATAATTGGAAAAGTTAAAAACTGGTCCAACCATCATGGAGAATCATTTGTATGAGATACAACTATGATACCCTTTGACCCAACAATATCTCATCTAAGTCAATATTCCCAAAGAGATCAAATAAAAAAACTATTTCTACCAAAAATATTTGTAATAGCTCTCTTGTTTTTGTGGTAGCTAAGAATTGGAATTCCAGGGAATGCCCATAGGAAATGACTGGACAAGTTTTTATATGTAGTTGTGATGGAATACTATTGTGCTATAAGAAATGACAAGAAGAATTATTTCAGAAAAATCTGAGAAGACATGTATAAACTGATGCAAAGTGAAGTGAGAACCAGGAGATCTTTGTACAAAGCAACAACACTTTTTTATGAGGATCAGCTGTGAAAGACAACTACTCTGATCAAAACAATTATCTAAGACAATTCTGAAAGACTCATAAAAATGCTATCCACTTTTAGATCTCTAGAGAGATCTGAAAAAGCTGATAATAAATGTGAGAAAGTAATTCTTTTCACTCCATTTTTCTTGTTGTTTTTTGCAACATTAATAATATGTAAATGTTTTGCATACATATACATGGGCACCATGTTGCTTGCTTTTCTAGTGTGTGTGGGGAGGGAGAGAATTTGGAACTCAAAACTTCAAAAAAATAAATGAATTCTAATGAAAACTAATAAAATTTAAAATGCTTTTTTAAAAAGTCCTTCTCATTAGAGATCTTTGAGGCTACAATAGATGGCCACTTGTCAGATGCATAAGCTCCCTGTGAATAAGAATCATTTCTTGCATTATATTTGTATCCTCAGGGCATAGTATGGAGCCTGGCTTATAGTAGGCAATAATATTCATTGGTTAATTTTAAGTGGAGATTGGATGGAATTTGGACCACAAAATTACTATACTCCCTTCCTACTCTAATTCTATAATTCTAATTGCAAAATAAAAACAATTCACAGAATTTAAAGACTCCATGGGAGCACATAGAGGTAGGAGAATGGATAGTACCAAAAAGATAGTTTGGATTCAGAAAGAGCAATGTTCAAATTTGTCACTATCACTTAATAGCTATATGCCACTGGGCAAGTCATTTAACCTCTAGGTGCCTTAGGCAGTTCCCTAGGACTCACTTACTATGTCACTAATATGTTGGATATACATTATTGGAGGTAGTTCCCTCCAGGGTACAGACATACTTCAGATTTATTTCAGTTTGGTTCCAGACCACTGCAATAAAGTGAATATTACAATAAAGTGAGTCACATAATTTTTTGGGTTTCCTAGTGCATATAAAAGTTATGTTTATACTATATTATAGTCTATTAAGTATGTAATAGTATTATGTCTTTAAAATGTACATGCCTTAATTAAAAATACTTTATTGTTAAAAATATTAACCATTATCTGATCCTCCAGTGAATAGTAATCTTTTTGCTGGTGGAGGGTCCTGCCTGTATGTTGATGACTGCTGGCTGATCAGGATGGTGGTTGCTGAAGGTTAGGATGGCTGTGGCATTTTCTCAAAATAAGACAATGAAGTTTGCTGCATTGATTGACTTTTCACTTGAACACTTTGAGACCATTGTAAAGTTATTAATTAGTCTAATTTCAATATTGTTGTGTCTCAGGGAATAGGGAAGCTCGAGGAGAGGGAGAGAGAACAGGAATGGCCCTTCAGCAGAGAAGTCAGAACTCATACATTTATTGATTAAGTTCATCATTTTATATGGGCACTTCATGGGGTCCCAAAACAATTACAATAGTAATATCAAAGATTACTGATCATAGATCTCCATATCAGATGTAATAATGATGATGATGATGATAAAAATTTGAAATATTGCAAGAATTGCCAAAATGTGACACAGAAGCGTGATGTGAGCACATGCTGTTGGAAAAATGGCACAAATAGACTTTCCCGATGCAGGGTTGCCACAAAACTACTGGGACAACTAGGAGGCACAGTGGATAGAGAGCCAGGTCTGGAGTCTGAAGGATTTGAGTTCAAATAGGATCTCAGATAACTCCTAGCTGTATGACCCTGGGCAAGCCACTTAACCCCATTTTTCTATCCTTGCCCTTCTGTCCTAGAGTTGTTATTAGGATAGAAAGTAAGGGTTTAAAAATTCAATTATCTCCAAAGTGCAATAAATTGAATTGCAATAAAATGAGGCATGCCCTTTTTTGTCTTTATGGAAGTAGTAGATTCAGAACTGAAAAGGAAGTGGGGAAGAGAAGGAATAAGCATTTCTATAGTATTATGGTTACTACATGCCAGGAACTATGCTAAGTTCTTTATAAATATTATTTCATTTGACACTCATAACACTTCAAAATAGCAAGATTCTTAGGGATCTTCTAATACCAGCATCATAAAATTTCAGAGTTGCATGTAATCTCTGTTTCTATATTGTCCAATTTGTATCTAAAAAGGAATCCCACTTTAATGTGCCTGGCTTATTCTATAGCCCAGTGATTCCCAAAGTGGGCACCACTGCCCCCTGGTGGGTGCTGCAGTAATCCAGGGGTGTGGTGATGGCCATACTTTTTTTGTATTACATTCTATTCTGATTTCAATAAATAGTTTCGTAATTTCCAGGGGGCACTAAGTAATATTTTTTCTGGAAAGGGGGCAGAGGCTTGGAGAAGACCAATTTATGCAACATCAAAGCATAACAAAGGTAGGATTCAAAACCACATCTTCTTCTAAATCTAATCCTCCCTTCTACCAATTTATAGATAAGAAAGGTAAGAGGAACATAGTTATGGAAAGAATAAATGAAAAGACTCAGTTTTATGTAAAAAGAAAAGCTTAAATTATTCTTTCCCAGGGTCCCTAACTTCACAGTTTCCTTGGATGGGACTGTCAGGAAACTCCAGTGGTTAGAAAATTCATCCTTGGTGTCAAATACTTGTCGTTAAGTATTTCTGGGAATCATTTAGTGATGGATCCTTCCCTCCTCTTCCCTAATGCTTAGATCTCTAGATAAAAAGGTGTCTTCAAATAAAACAATGTGAAGAGAACAGATTAAATGGAAACCACTATGTACAGATATGCTGAATAGCACACAAATTAAAATGGTAAGATTTTTATTGAAGAGTATATCTTTGTATTTTAGCCAAACTGTCAGCATGAGGCAGACTTCCAAGGATCTGTATTTCTAGCCTTTTATATCCACCAGCACTTCCCATTATGTGTGGTTCTCTTTAAGACTCAGTTATCATAAAAATAACAAATGGCAAGGTCTGGCTAACTACCTAGCTAGTAGATACATCTCTTGAGAGTTTTGCATATCAATTTTTAACCGTGGTTTAAAATGCTGAATAATTATGGCTGCCATGTCATTTAATTTCCTTCACAAACTATGCAAGCTGTTGGTTATTATCACATCCTTTATTCAAATAAACTGACTGCAACCATTGTCTTTTTTACATTTTTACTTTAGAGATAGATTCTTTAATATTGATTT
Organism: Gracilinanus agilis; assembly: GCF_016433145.1. Taxonomy (NCBI): domain Eukaryota; kingdom Metazoa; phylum Chordata; class Mammalia; order Didelphimorphia; family Didelphidae; genus Gracilinanus; species Gracilinanus agilis. The sequence goes on from NC_058135.1 coordinate 127,101,909, forward strand.
AGTTCAAAGAGTTAAAAGGATAAACAGGGACTATAAGAAAAGGATCACAGCAATAGAGTGGAAAAATTGCTGCTGACTTGGAATCTAGAACCAGGGTGCAAATCCTAGCTTTATATGACTATCAGAGGCAAGGTAGGGCAGTGGAGGGCAGGGGGGAAATGGGAGAAAGCACTCAATTTGAAGTATGAAACATAGTGCCATCAGACCTGAATTGGGCAAGTCATTTATTCTCTCTAGGTCCCTGTTTCCTCATCGTTAAAATGAGGGGGTTGTTCTAATTGACCTATAAAGTTGCTTCCAGCTCTAGATCTGTGATCCTGGGAGCTGACATTTAACCTTTTTAGGCTTCAGGATTCTCATCTGTAAAATGAGATGGCTGAGTTAGATGACTTTTATGGTCTTTTCCAACTCCAAGTCTCTGACCCTATGATTTATTTCTTCATAATAGTTTCTTGGCAAATTGAAAGAACTATAAGTGCACATGGTGCTAAGTAGATATGTTAATTCATTATTCCTAGAATAATCATTTCTCCTGGAAGTTTTTCTGATCCAAAGATATAGTCTGAATCCAATGGATAGCCATAACAAGATGTCTATCTGTACAGTGTGGATTTTTGTGAAAGACTAATTCTGACCTCTTTACTTGCGATTGACCCAATGGCCTTCTGCCTCCATGAGCCTTTGTTCGAAATGTTTGGAGAAACCTTAGATGACAGGGTACATAGAGGTAACATTATTTGAAAACTCTAGTATCTAGACGAATTCACGTAATCGCAGATGATTTTAGCAGTTCGAGTCGATTAGCTTCCCCAGAATCTGTGTTCATTCCTTGAAACAAGGTCTACCATATTTCAAGGCAACACCTCCCATAAGTCAAAGATCAGGATTGCAAAATAACCTGTTTGACCACAAGGCTCTAAATAACCCACATTCTGAACTTTCCAGATATATTTGACTTAGCACTAAAATAAAATAGAAAAAAGATTACTGGAAAGTAAGACAGGTTAATCTTTACTTAAATAAAAACATGACAAACCAGTTTACATTCATCTAAGGTAACAAATCTATTTAAGAAATATTTTATTGATGCCTTTTGTTTTTATATCAATCACTTCCTTATAAATGCCCAGATTATTGAACTCTCTCATAACAAAAAAAGTTAACATCTAACATATATCATAATCTCTATCCATAGTCCCATTCCTCTCAAATGAGAGATAAGTTGAAGTTTTTATTATGATCTATGTTTATGGCTCTTCCCCCAATGGTTTGGCCTGAACACTTAGAAAATTCAATTCAACAAGCACTTATTAAGCATCCTTTAAGTGCTAGGAACTATGCTAGGCACTAGGGACATTGACAAAATATATTATATATACATATGTGTATATTATCTTCATGTACATGTATATTTCCACATACATATGTACACACATGTGTGTATGTGTATCTTGATTTGACTCTCTCCAGTCATGTGGAAGGTTACCCAAGAAATGAACTAGGTTTAGTCCATATGCATGAATCCTGAGCAGAGGATCCCTTTTGGGAGAAAGAGTGAGAATAGTGCCCCCAGGCCCTGGGCTCAGTAATTGTTCTGATTGTTAGCTATAAGGCAGGAAAGTTGGATTAGATAAACTCTAAGGACTTCTTTTAACAATAAAATGTCATGTTCCTAAGAGAAGTGGAAATAATGTGCTTATGTGATATACTGACTTTGCTTGATAGAAATAAATCTAAATGACATTTGTGATGCTATGCTTGTCAACATCAACTTTGCTTATTTATTAAAAGTATGTAGTTGTGGACAGAATCAATATGGATTATTAGAGGCAGCCTCCCAACAGGATCTCCCAACATTCCCCTCCAAACGACTTTAAAATAACTCTTCATGGTTCAGTTAGGTAGCCCAATGGATAGAGTGCAAGGCCTGGAGTTGGGAGAATCTGGATTCAATTCTGGCCTTAGACCTTTTCTAATTGTGTAACCCTGGGAAAGTCACTTATCCTCAGTTCCCTTCCTTTTAAACTGCTCTTCTGCCTTAGAATCAATGCTAAGTATCAATTTTAAGAGAAAATGTAAAGGCCGGATTTTTTTAAACTCCTCAGATCAAATTTTGGTTCAGCAGAGCCAACAAGAAGTCAGACTTTTTCAAGCCTAAGACAATTCATCAGGGGCCAGGGTCACAGTTCTAGGGTCAAGAGGAATACTAACACTTATAGATGCTGGAGAAAAGAGTAAAGACCAAGAACATAGACCTGGAAAGCAGTGATCACATCTCTCTGGAGATCAAACCATCTCGAAAATATTGTGCTTGCAGACCCCCAGAAATAGTTTTGAAAACAGTAGCACAAAAAAGCCTGAAGCTTTGGACAGTGCATCCTCACCCCCAAGTGGGCAGAGTCAACTTCAACATAACATTCAAAGTCAATAGATAGGTTGGAAAAATAAGCAAAGAACAGAAAAAAAGAACTTGAATGCAAAAAGCTTCTATGGTTACAGGGAAGACTAAGATATGAACCCAGAAGAAGATAATAATGTAAAAACAAGCATAACCAAAGCCTCAAAGAAAATGCTGATTGGCCCCAACCATTATAAGAACACCTAGAAAAGTTAAAGAAATAGATAAGAGTAATACAGGAAACATTGGAGAATGAAATGAAAGTGAGGCAAGAAAATTATGAAAAGAGATTTAACAGCTTGGTAAAAGAGACACAAAAAATTGGAGAAAATAGCATCTTAAAAAGCAGAATTGGCCAAATGGAAAAGGAGGTACAAAGGCTAACTGAAGAAAATAATTTCCTAAAAATTAGAAATAGGTCAATAATGATTCCTTGAGAAATCCCATCAAGAAACAATAAAACAGTCAGAAGGATACAAAATAGAAGAAAATGGAAAATATTTCATGAGAAAAGCAACTGATTTGGAAAATAAAATAGATAAGAATTACTGGATTATTGAAAACATGATCAAATAAAGAGTCTAGATATCATATTTCAAGAAATTACCAAGGAAAATTGTCTTCATAGCTTTGATTTCAGATGGTAAAATAGAAACTGAAAGCATCCATTGATCACCTCCATAAGGAGATCCCAAAATGAAAACTCCCAGGACTATCATCACCAAATTCCAGAGTTGCCAGATCAAGGAGAAAATACTATAATCAGCCAGAAATAAATCATTCAAATGCCTGGAAGACACAGTGAGGATAACATAAGAGTAAGTAACTTCCACATTAAAGGAGTGGAAGACTTAGAATATTATATTACAGAAAGCAAAAGAGCTAGGATTATAACCAAGAATCATCTATGAAGTAAAAATGAATATAATTCTTCAGTGGATAAAATGGATATTTAATGAATAGAGAATTTTAAGCATTCCTGAAGAAAAGACAAGAGCTGGATAGAATAGAAAGCTTAACATTCAAAGTCAAGATTCAAGTGAAATATTAAAAGGTAAACACAAAAGAGTAATCATAAGGAACTCAAAGTTAAACTGTTTACATTCCTATATGGGAATATGATAGATTAACTCCTAAGAACTGTACTAGTTCTTAGTAGGGCAGTTAGAAATCTACATAGACAGAGGGCATGGGTGTGAGTCAATTATGTTGGGATGATTTAAAAAAATTGAAGTGAGAAAGAGGAATGCATGGGGAGAAGGAGAAAGAGAAAAGAATGGGGAAAATAATCTCACATAAAAGAGGCATGTAATTGAGGGAGGAATAGGAGGAGTGGCTATCAATGCTTGGACCTCACTCTCATCAGAATTGGTTAAAAGTGGGAAGAATCTATATGTGCATTCAAAGCATAGAAGAATATATATGTATACAGTCAAGGTATAGAAATCTTTCTTATCCAATAGGAATATAGGAGGGGAAGAAGACAAGAAATATGGGGAGGGCTGACAAAACGGAGAGGGGATTAATGGAGGCAGTGGTCAGAAGCAAAACAGACTTTTGAGGAGGGACAGGCTAAAAAGAGAAAAATAAATAGAAAAAATAGGATGGGGTAATATACAGCATTCATAACTGAATGTGAATGAGAGTGATATAAGAATATTTTGAAAAGAGAATTGACTGCATGTTAAAAACACAAAAATATTACAGTAAAGGAAAATAATCAATGTTGGAGGGGATATGGCAAAATTTTAACACTAAAGCATTGCTGGTGGAGTTGTGAATTGATCCAACCATTCTGGAAGGCAATTTGGAATTATGTCCAAAGGGCTTTGAAAGAATGCATGCCCTTTGATCTAGCCATGCCACTGCTGGATTTGTACCCCAAAGAGATAAAAAAATGTCTGTACAAAAATATTTATAGCTGCACTTTTGTGGTGGTGAAAAATCGGAAAATGAGAGAGAGTCCCTTGATTGGGAAATGACTGAACAAATTATGGTATATGATGGTGATGGAATACTATTGTTCTACAAGAAATGATGAACCGCTTGATTTCTATATGAATTGGAAAGACCTCCATGAACTTATGCAGAGTAAAATGAGCAGAATTAGGAGAACATTGTACATAGAAAGTGAAACATTGTGGAATGATCAAGTGTAATAGACTCTGCTACTAATAGCAATGGAATGATCAAGAACAATCCCATGGAACTTATGAAAAAGAATGCTATCCATATATAGAGAAAGAACTATGAGAGTAGAAATGCAAAAGAAAAACAACATATGTCTTATCACTTGGTTATATAGTTATATGATTTGGGGTTGTGGTTTTTAAAAGATTATTATAAATATGAGTAATATGGAAATAGGTTTTGAGTAATAAGACATGCATAAGCCAGTGGAATTGCTTGTCAGCTCCAGGAGGGGGGAAGGAAGAGGGAAGGGAGAGAACATGAATCATTTAGCCATTGAAAAACCTTCTAAAAATAATAATAATGTAGAATAAATGAAAGCACAAAAAGTTTAAGAAATTAGCATCTTAAAAAGCAGAATTGGCCAAATAGTAAAAGAGGTATAAAAATTCACTGAAGATAAAACTCTTTAAAAAGCAGAATTGACCAAATGATAAAAGAAGTATGAGGTCACCCATAAAATGCAAGAAGATAGAAGAATATATTAGAAACTTTAATCCAACAATATTTTGTTTATGGGACACTTGAAACAAAGACACACATAGTTAAAATAAAGAGCTAGAGTAAAATCAATTTTACCTCAGCTGAAGTAAAACAGTCAAAGGTAGCAATTATGATCTCAGACACATTAAAACAAATAAAGGGAAACTTCATATTTCTAACATGTATAGATAATGAAGTTATATTTTTTAAAATTTAAAGGAAAATTTCTCTGATAAAGGTTTCATTTCTCAAATATATAGGTAATGGAGTAAAATTAATAAAAATATAGTTATTCTCTAATTGATAAATGGTGAAAGGTTATGAACAGGCAGTTCAGAAGAAGAAATCAAACTATGACTACACTATTTGTAGTCATATGAAAAAATGCTCTAAATCACTATTGAGTAGAGAAATGCTAATGAAACTAACTCTGAGGTACCACCTTACATCTATCAGAAATGACAAATGCTAGAGGAGATGAGGAAAAATATATAGAGTAGTAAACCAATAATGCAGTTGTGAACTGATCCAATCAATTTGTAGAACAATTTGGAATTATACCCAAATAGCTTTAAACTGTGAATACTCTTTGACCTCACAATACCACTACTAGTTCTATGCCCCAAAGAAATCAAAGAAAAAGGGAAAAGACCTATATGTACAAAAAATTTTACAGTAGCTCTTTTCAATATGGTGAAGAATTAGAAATTGAGGGGATGCTTATTAGATGGGGACTGTCTGACCAACTTTTGGAATATGACTGTAATGGAGCACTATTGTGCTATAAAAATAATAAGGAAAGTAGTTTCAGAAGAAAAAAACCCCATGGTTGACACCTATATGAACTGAAGCAAAGTGAACTGAGAAAAACCAGGATGTCATTGTGCATAGTAACAGAAATGTTGTAATGACGATCAACTGTGAAAGACTTGCCTGTTCTGATCAATACAATGGTCCAAGGCAATCCAAAGGTCTCATGATGAAAAAAAATGCTATCTACCTCTATAAAAAGAAATGATGAACTCTGAGTGCAAACTAAACTATAATTTTCTCATTTTAAAAATTTTTTGTGATATGATATATGGAAATATGTTTTACATGACTTCATATGCATGATTTATATCTGTTTGCTTGGAGAGAGGAAGAAAATTTGGAACTCAAAATTCAAAAAGAAAAGAATGTTAAAAATAAATAATAATTTTTAAAAAAGCATATAGTTTGTGTCCTTTGTAGAAAAAGCTTCAGGGCACTGTACAAGAAATTTCTTATTAAAATATGTAAAGCATTTCAAACAAAAGACATACATAAAAAACAAGAGTCTGAATAAAAACAGGATTGAAGTGATATTCTTTGGACAGATTGCCATGAAATATAGCAAAGCTTCATTTTTTTCCTCTAATTCAACTGGTTTAATAAAAGTTTTTCTTGGATTATTCACATCATTTTCCTAACTTCCTATTTTGCTTTAAAATATATTTTATATATACATTTATATTTACAGCAGAGTTGTTTAGGTATATATATTCTCTCCACTGAACCCTCTTGTAATAAGAACAAAAAAAGTAAAAGAAAATTAATTCTACAGCGTGACTGACAATACATGCAACACTTACACCCAGGTTTCTTCCTTTCCTATGATAAGAGGAGAAATGATTTACCCTTTTTACTCCTAGACCAAGATTGATAATTATATTTTCTCAGAGTTCAACTTCCTTTGAGTGTTTTCCCCTATGTATGTTATTGTACTAATTGAGTATATTATTCTGGATTTGTTTCCTTGGTTCTGTATCAATTCATATGATTAACTATGATTTTCTGAATTTCTGATCATAGTACAAAATTTCATTACATACTTGCTTCCCAATTTGTTCAGCCATTCCCTGAACAATGGACACTCACTTTCTTTTCAGCTTTTTAAACTTCTATTTTACTTAGGATGGAGAAATTGGCCATCCCAACTCAGAAGGCAAATTAAGAAATATTTTAAGATGGGATTCTAAATTTTCTTCCCAAGGGCAGACTGTAGAACAATTTATTGTTCTTCTGGATAGTTATCTGTTCTTTAGGGCATAGAAAATGAATCTTTTGGTTTCCTTTGAACTATCTATGGTCAGAATAAAGCTAAACAGAATCAAAGAGTGAAGGGAATCTGAACAAGCAAATACTAATTAATTTTTAGGATTAGAGGAATTCCATGTGAACTGGAATGACCTCCAGGAATTGATGCAGAGTGAAAGGAGCAGATCCAGGAGAACATTGTACACAGAGACTGATACACTGTGGTACAATTGAACATAACAGACTTCTCTATTAGCAGCAATGCAATGATCCAGAGCAAAGCTGAGGGACGTATGAGAAAGAAAACTAGCCACATTCAGAGGAAGAACTGTGGGAGGAGAAACACAGAAGAAAAACAACTGCTTGAACACATGGGCTGATGGAGATATTATTGGGGATGTAGACACTAAAAGATATCTCTAGCCCAGTGATGGGCAAACTACAGCCTGCGGGCCAGATGTGGCCCCCTGAAATGTTCTATCCAGCTGCGCAACATTATTCCCAAACTGATGAATACAATGAGAAGGATACAATATAATGAAACTTCAAAATAGTTGCCTAAGAAACAGACTGACAGATGAGCATTTCCTTTCCTTTGGCCCTCTCTTTAAAAAGTTTGCCCATCACTTCTCTAGTCCAACTATCAATAATATGGAATTAGGTCTTAATCAATGATACATGTAAAACCCAGTGGAATTGTGAGTTGGCTAATAGACTTACTGACTTTCTTGTCTTACATTAACGTGCATGGAGAAGGAGGATTAACTTCCTCCAAGTTCCATGGACAGAGGACACTCTATGAAAAAGGGGACAGGTTTTTCTGAGTCTGTGCAAGTATCATAGTTCCATAGCATCAGTCAGCCAAGTCAATAAGCATTTATTGAACACCTGCTACAGAAACTGTGTTAAGTGCTGAGGTTATAATAAAAGCAAAGGACAGTATCTGCTCTCAGGGAGCTTACAGTCTAATGAGGGAGACAGCATGGAAACTACTACATAAGACATCCATACATAGAATAGATTGGAAATAAACATTTCCAGGAAGACACCAAGATTCTGGAAAGCCATATCATAAGAGATGGGATTTTAGCTGACATTTGAAGGAAGCCAGGAGATAACGATGAGGAGGGAGAATATTCAGGCATGGGGGCAAATGACTAGAGTTGGAATATCTTGCATAAGGAACAGCAAGGAGACTGGTGCCACTGACAGATAAGCCTTGTTGATGGGACTGGGACAAATCACATTTTACATTCTAATTCTGAGCTCTAGTTTCAGAGTTAGAGACTACTTTTCAGTTTATTCACTGCAAGCAAGCCTAACCTTACCTAACATCTTCACCATAAGTGCTTAACAATTTAATTAATGATTCTAAAGGAGCTGGAGATTTGTGGACAGAATGTTTATTATATATGCCCAAAGTATAAGTATTGCTGCATTGGGCCAGTACAACTATATTATGAGGGCTCATCCAGAAATTAATCTTTTAACCGAAATTGCTAAGTATGTCTGGGACAATGATAGCTTCTTACCTCTAATTTATTTTAGCCCCCTTCATCTATGTTCACTAGGCATAGGTGATAAACAGCTCTTTGGGGGAGGTTGAAAATCCCATATTAATGGCAGTATCTAGGTATCGTCCAATGAATTCAAGATGTACTGTCAGCATTAACTCTAAATGTCTTAGATTTTATAGTTTTAGGACATAGCTTTTACATTATTTTAATACCACCTTGAATTTCTTTCTTCCTCTAAAAAAATAATCTCTGATGGAGGTGAAGAAAAGTTGAGAATTTATCTATTTGATGAAATAAAACACTTGGTAGGTAAAAGAAAGGCCACATAACTAGTAAGCCTATCGCAGAGTTATACCATAATGTTGGGAAGGAATTTGCTCTTACACGACACTCTGAGGAAAACTAGAAATATGTAGATCACACAAACTGCCATAAAATGGATACCAAATTGGCTTAAAAAAATCAGACATAAAAGTGGTTAATAATGGCTTAGTGTCAAACTGAGGCTATTTTTTTTTCAAATGAGGTGCTGTGGTGGTCCAATATTATTAAATAGTTTCATTAACATCACATAATAATAATAATAACTAGCAGCTTGGAGGATGGAGAGGAGACCATATTAATAAAATGTGAGGATGGTCTGATGCTGCAAGGACCACAAATACTGTAAAGGGTAGAATTAAAATTCATAAAATCATGATAAATCTGAGAAAGGGAAGAGGTCAATAAAGTGAGTTTAATAAAGATAAATAGAGTAGCTCTCTGAAGAGAGTAACGATGCAATGGGCAGGCAAAATGTGAGAGGAGGCTTAGGGAGCAGTCAGAGCAAGTTGTGATCTTTGGAAGGAGGCTTGTTGAAGGACTCTATCTAAATACAGAATTATTAAGAAAGATTTCTTATAGAAGGAGGGATTTTATCTGCAATATGAAGAAAAATAAGCAGTGAAGAGGAAGAGAATTCCAGGCTTGGGAGACAGACAGTGAACATGCCCATGGTCTAGAAATGGTGTGGTTTGTTTGAGGAATAGCCAGGAGGTCATTGTTGACTGGATCATAGGTTATATGACGTGGGAAGAGAAGGAGAAAGGCGTAAGAAGTCTAGAAAGGTGAGTGGGAGGGAGGCAGAGATAAAAGTAGGTCAGAATCACCGGGACCTTGCCCCAGAGCACTGACATTTAGAAGTTAGTGATAGTACTTGCAGTCATCCAGCAGCATAGAAATAACTGATTAAAGTGCATAGTTAGCAAGATTAATTACTTAAAATAGGAAGAGATCAGTCACCCATTTAAGCAGCCTGGCCCAGCTCAGCCCTGAATTCTCCAATCTAACACCAGAGACCTCTCTCCAACATCAGCAATTTAGGGTATCTTTTGTGCCATTTGCCCAAGGTGCAAAATTACTCATTATGGCTCAGGAGGCAATACGACATACCAGTAGCAGTGATGGAGATGACCAACCTCCTCCAGTCCCTGTATTTTCATAGAAGGTGCCATGTTGGTTGTGCTCTTGTCGTAAATGAAATGTAAACTTAGATTGCTAATGTACGAAGCTATTACTGTACTCTGCAAATGAAGAACTCCAACCTGAATCGTCATGTCACAACATTAACCTCATTGAATTTGCTGGCCTCATCCAGCTGGCAACATTCCTGAGTGCTGCTGGAACTAGATTCAAATGAAATTGGGAAATATTTAACAAAATAAAGGAAAATTTAGTAAAACATAGATAATATCCCATTTTAGAACTACACCAATGGGTGGCCCAAAGGGATCCTCGTGTCTGGATTAGTGGCCCCTTTTCCACTTTGAGTTTGACCCGAGTTCCAAGCCAGCCCCTTTGATAGCTGAGAAGGCTGAGGTCCAGAGGTGAGGGACTTGGTGAAGGGGCTCGCCCAATGCCCTTTTGCCTTAGGTTGCCCTCCACCTGAATCTCGGACATCAGTTCTAAACCCTGCTAAGACATAGGTACGATTCTTGTTGTTTCCATCTATGTATTGCTTTTCCCCTTTAGAATCATTAGAATGGGGGCAGACGCTGTCTAGCTTGTTTGCATTTGTATCCCTATCACTCTACGTAGCAAGAAGCCTGGCACATAGTGAGTGCTTAATAAGTGCATTATCTTTATGGCACAGTACTTGAAAGAAAGACAATAAGCATTTATTAGGGCAGGGATGGGGCATAATGGATAGACATGGAGTTGGGAAGACTCATTTTATGGGTTCAAATCTGGCCTCAGACATTTACTAACTATAGCCTGGGCAAGTCAATTAACCCTGTTTGCCTCAGTTTGTGAAATGAGCTGGAGAACTTATTATTCCAATTTCTTGTCAAGAAAACCCTAAATAAAGGGACATACATGACTGAAAATGACTAAACCACAAGAAAATTTATTAATTAAGCACCTACTATGTTTCGGGCACTGAACTAAATGTTTTGCAACTATTTCATTTGTTCTGCATAATAGCCCTGGATATAAATACTATTATTATTCCCATTTTACAATTGTTGAAACTGAGGCAATCAAAGGTTAAGCTACTTATCTAGGGTCCCACAGCTAATAAGTATCTGAGGCTAGATTTCAACTTGTGTTCTTAACTTTAGGTGCAGCATTCTATCCATTGCCTCTGCCTCTATTTGGCTGCCTCTATGTGCCCGTCATATAGTAATGCTTAATAGTATTTATTTAATTATTTGGCCAAGAATTTACTAAATTGGTAATATATGTATAACCCAGTGGAATTGCTGCTAGTCAGCTCCTGGAGGGAGGATGTAAAATGGGAGGGAGAGAACACAAATCATGAAACCATGGAAAATACTTTAAAGAAATAAATAAAGAGAAAAGAAAACAAAGATGACATTTTAAAAAGAATTTTAATTAAATTTTTAATCAATCAATTAATTAATTAAATTTTAATTAAATAGCAATCA
>NC_058135.1:127117933-127166183 GCF_016433145.1 Gracilinanus agilis
AGAGATACCCCGTACACCAATAGCACCAAAGTGCCCTCCTCATAAAACATCGGCATCCCTAATGAATTGGAGGAGCTAATCATATATATATTTAGAAAATAATAGAGCCCATGAGGGATGCTGTTGTCAGACATCACAGAATCAGGTGATCATCAGGCTAGGGGCCGAAGGGACCCCAGATGCCATCTAGCTCTAGCACCCCACATTTTACCAGTGAGGAACCCTAGGAAGATCACAACTCTGGGTGTCATTCAATCTCTTCTAAATGAAAGGTGAAAAACTGTCTCTTTGGACTATAAGTGATACTTAGAACAGAGGTGTTGGCCCCTAGAACTGCATGTGGCCCACAAGTTCAACCCAAATGTGATTAAAATGGGATTCCTTCCTATCTGATTTTAATGTGTTATGTTAATTTTTTAAAAAGTTAAGTAACTTGCCTATGGTCATTTAAATAGTCACAGAAGCAGGATTTGTTTATAGTTTTCTACATATTTTGTTTATAATTTACTTATATACATATATAATTTATATATAATTTCTATATATACATATATATATATAATTCTGTATTTTGGAGTTACACTTATTGCAGCACACTATTGGCTGTTGGAATGAAAGGTGACCAACCACAGCACTGTGTATCCTGGGCGCTGATTGGCTCAGTGACTGTAGGTTAACAAGAGTGTGGAAAAGGTTTATAGAAGAGTGGGAAGGGTTTATAAAGCCTTAAAATAGAGATAAATAATAAAATAAATATAACGCCACTACTTCGCGGATTTTCACCTATCCTGCAGGGCTCCAGAATATAACTCCTGTGATAGATGAGCAATCACTGTAGTGATGTCTAACAGAAACAGGTTAGTTCTGAAAAGAGATGAGTTGTGGGGAAAAGACAACCTAATGAAATCTCTGATGTAGATCTTGACATTTGAACCTAGGACCTCCCGTCTCTAGGCCTGACTCTCAATCCATTGAGCTACCCAGCTGCCCCCAATAAAATATTTTTTAAAAGAGTGCCTATCATGTTGCTTTTCCATATTTAGAGTTGCTTGCCCTGATTGTTACTTTTTGCCATAAGCAACAGTTGTCCTTAATGTCAAAATTGCTGGTTATGATTCTGCCTCTGATTTCTGATTCAGGGTTCTTTCTACTGTACCAATTGTCTCTAGCACAGTGCTTGGCACATTGTAGGCACTTATATGCTGCAAATGTCATACATCATTTTGTAGGAATAGATAAATTCCTAATACTGATAAGAAACAGCTAAACTTTTTTATAGGGTACAAGGCTTACAGGAGCTTTCTCTGAAGCCACACTGTGAGAGAAGTAGGATATGAGTATCCTCATTTTATAGAACATTGGCTATACATGTAACATGTAAAATAAATATAATTGAATTTTCCCCCTATTGATGTCTGTTATAAAAATGGAGAAGATTGCTCAGGGAAGCAATTTTCATCAAAGATATAATTAAAAGCATATTAAAGAATACAATAATCTTTCAAAATAAATTTAAAGAAAAGAGGCAATAGTTTGATTAAGCACAAGAATCCTTAAAACATGGTAAAGCAAAGTGTTTTATTGGAATTACTCTATATGAATGGGGAAAACATCCAAGGATCAGAGAGATATGGTGCTAGGCTGGATCTTATCATCTACCCTAGCCTATTTATTTTACAGATGAGGAAATTCAAACTCAGAAAGCCCATAGGTCACTCAGCCAGTAAACATATGAGAACACATTTGAACTTGGGTCTTTCCTAGCTCCTCACATGCAAACTATCTCACTATACTATTACTTTCTAGCACTCAAGCGCAATACTTCAGAATTCTCCTTCTCATCCTCTCTCCAAATATAGTCACCAAATCTTTCTACTCTCCTTTCTACAGTATTGTCTTCCTTTCCATTTTTATGGCCATCACCCTACTTCATCATGTAATTACTTCACACTTGGACTTTTAAAACATTTTTTTACTTTTTATTTTTAAACTATTGCCTTATGTCTTAGGATAAACACTAAGTATTCATTCCAAGCCACAAGAACAGTAAGAGCTAAGCCACTGGGGTCAAACGACTTACCCAGGGTTACACAACTAGAAAGTATCTGATGCCATATATGAACCCAGGCTCTCCCTCTCCAGGCCTGGCTCGCTATCCATTGAGCCACCTAGCTGCTCCCACACATAGACATTTGTAAAAGTCTCCTAACTGGAATCTTTCTTGCTGTTTCTTTTCCCCTTCCAATCTATACTCCCCACTCTGAATTCCATTCTTTCATTCTAACCATTGATTCATTCATTGAACAAATATTTATTTTCAGTTTACAAAATGGAACTCCTTTAACACCTACTGTCTCTTACCGTCCTTTTGGTGCTTGGCATATGTTATCTCATCTTATTTACCTTTTAATATCTATGTGCCCTATTTCTCCACAGATGGATTATAAACCCCCTTCAGGGCAGAGTCATTATCTCCTCCCATTCCCTACTAACTAATGCAAGGGAAAGAGTTCTCTACTGGAGTCCAGAATCCTGTATTGGTATTCCAATTTTGTCACTTACTCATCTTGGCGACCTTCATCAAGACACTTTGACTAACCAAGTCAATTTCCATTCATCTCTAAAATGAGGAAGTTGGGTTAGATGACCCCTAAGGCCACTTTGAGTTCCAAATAGATGATCCTATATCTTGCCCATTACCTATACATAGTAACCCCTCAATCAACATTAGCGGATATTGATGATAATGAAGATGAGTAAGGATCTCTGAGCTGGTTAGGTGTGATAGCACATTAAATTCCATTTGCCTTAGCCTCTTCCAAGGAGTTTTCAATTATGTAAATTATAATTCCTAACATTATTTCCTTAAGTATGAATTTTCTTCCTAATGCATTTTATTTAAAAGATTGATTATACCTGGCCAAGTCTCTAAGAAGATTTTTGCTTTTAAAAAATTATACCTATGGTACCATTATTAGTTATTACTACTGTTAATAATAATATAGTTAAAAGATGAGACATTGTCATTTCGGAAACTAAGCTGTGACCCCTGTTTTTTAACAATAGTCAAAATATTGAACATAGAGATAGGGATGGGAACAGGAACCATGATTTTATTGCCATAGAGAACTTTCAGATGTGGAAACTCCCCCTGCTTATGCAGGTCAGTACCTTCTTTGTAATTTTATAGCCTTAGAGAGTTGACAAGTGTTGATTGAAAGAAGGAAGGAAGGAATAGTATTTATTAAATGCTTACTATGTGCCAAGCTCTATATTAGGAATACAAATACAATTGTGAAGACTGTCCTTGTTCTCAAGGAGCTAACATTCTAAGAGAGGAAGATCACACATAATGGAGAATGGTGACCTGGGGTACATTTTTGAGGTTTATAAATAAGTTAAATAACTTGTTCTGAGTCAGACAGCTATCAGTAGCAGGTCTTAAACTGAGGTCATATTGGCTTCAAGTCCACCTTCTGTCCTCTATGTAATACAGTCTCTCACTTTCTGTCCCCTTTCCCCCAGACATAGGTTTTATGGAATTCTTCTTGTTGTTCAGGTGTGTCCAGCTCTTTGTGACTCCATTTGAAATTTTCTTGGCAGAGATACTGGAGTGGTTTGCCATTTCTTTCTCCAGCTTATTTGAAAGATGAAGAAACCAAGGCAAACAGGGTTAAATGACCTGCCCAAGATTACACAGCTAGGAAGTATCTGGGGCCAGATTTGAACTCAGGAAGAAGAGTCTACCTGAATCCAGACCTAGCAACTCTATCCACTGTAACACCTACCTGCCCTGGGGTTGCCAAAACCATTTTACTCCCTGGTATAAAATGGGGGCATCTAAGCAAACAAATTTGGACAGTAGGCACTTGCAGTTTTCTAAAACAACATAGGAACCCTGCATCTGTGTTGTCTTTGGCATCCAGACCTGTTTGTACCAGAGTAGCTGAAGTACTTTGAGAGGACTTCAAGGCAGGCTGCTCTTCTATGGAATCCTGTTTTGTAATGAAGAGCTTCAAGGAGCTTTTAGGGTGATTAAAGAAAACTAAGTCAAGAGCAATAGGACGTCAACCCCTGCCTCAAATCATTAAATTCCCCAGAAATATGCAAGTAAGTGAATCTAGCTTCCTTTAACTTCCATTTCCATTTTCCAAGTCTCTCAACTCATGATGCCATATATAGTCTTTTTTTTTTAACCCTTACCTTCCATCGTAGAATCAATATTGTGTATTGGTTCTAAGGCAGATGAGCGGTAAGGGTGAGGCAAGGGGGTTTAAGTGACTTGCCCAGGGTCATATAGCTAGGTAGTATCTGAGGTCAGATTTAAACTCAGGATGTTCTGTCTCTAGGCCTGGCTCTCAATCCACTGAGTGATACAGCTGCCCCCATATATAGTCTTCCCGACCCCACCCCCATATATTATCTTAAGAAGATTCCTCAGAAACTTGAGGGCTACCCCTGAAGAGATTAAAATTATTATACAATATCTCCAAGTATAACATTTATAAAGTATATTAATAATAACTAAAGTAAGAAAGCTATCTAACCTAGCCCAGTTGCAAGAGAAAAGGGGAGCCAGAATAAGGTGCAGCCTCAGATATTATATCCAATATGTGAAGATGCAACTGTGGACAAAGGGAAAAGCATTCTGGGTAATATAGCTTTAGGGGGTCCAAGACTTTCCAACTATACTCCCCCCCCAAAATTTAATTTTACCTCTTTTTTTTATTTTTTTTAAACCCTTGTACTTTGGTGTATTGTCTCATAGGTGGAAGATTGATAAGGGTGGGCAATGGGGGTCAAGTGACTTGCCCAGGGTCACACAGCTGGGAAGTGGCTGAGGCCGGGTTTGAACCTAGGACCTCCTGTCTCTAGGCCTGACTCTCACTCCACTGAGCTACCCAGCTGCCCCAATTTTACCTCTTAACCATCAGTTCAATGAAATTCTCTGAAACTTAGTAAAGGCATCAAATATGTGAGGTTCTGTGCTGGGTACTAAAATTTTCAAGACAAAATGAAACCATCTCTGCCCTCAACACACTTATATTTGACTGAAGAAGCCATCACAGTATCATGCATTTCCCTTGAACTGTAGAAGATTTGGAATGGATCATTTTGTTCCAAAACATTGCCTCAGAAAGCAAAATATTGTGTTTTTGCATCTTCCCAATGCTTTGCCACTATTCCAAGTAGTTTTCCTTGGAAGATCACTTTATTTCCTGACTCTGGCAGTTGAGGAAGCTGAGGCAGATGAGGAGAAGACGGGGCCTCAACAGAGGCCAAACAAGGAGTCTCCCCTAGGTTAGCTAAGGCCCATTATACAAAAGCAAACTTTGGGTTTCTTGGATTTTGTCAGATGAATTATAGAGAATATAGAAGAAAGTCTACATGGCAGGTGTTTCTTAAGTGCTTTTAAAAAGTTGTCTCATTTGACCCTTACATTTATTATTTCATTGGTTTAGCAAACCAGTCGATGAACAATTATTAAGCCTTTATTATGGAAGGTAAAGAACTTCCTCTCCTAAAATATCAATCAATATACATTTATTAAGCACCTTTTATGTGCCAGGCACTGTGCTAAGCCCTAAAGATACACAAGAAGCAGAAGACAGTCTCTGCTGTCAAGGAGCTTGCAATCCAATGCATGTTGGAGGCTTCTCAACAAGTTTTAGTCTTATAGGATTGACATGGGGTGTTGAAAGATTACAAGTAACTTGCCCTGGGGTCACGTGGCTAACTCTTATGCCCAAGGTAGTACTTGAATCTGGGTCTTCCTGATTCTAAGGCTGCCCCCTACACCATGCTGCCTCTCATTTCAAGTTTCTTTCTACTATACCAGTGGCGCCACCCAAAGTGGGCACCACCGCCCCCTGGTGGGTGCTGCAGCGATCCATCCAGGGAGGTGGTGATGGCCACACTTTTTTGTATTATATTCAATTCTGAGTTCAATAAATAGTTTCATAATTTCCAGGGGCGCTAAGTAATATTTTTTTTTTGGAAAGGGGGCGGTAGACCAAAAAAGTTTAGGAACCACTGTACTCTACGATATCAACTCTTTCTAAAGAGAAGACCCAGTTCCATGATGGATTTTCCTAGGACATCAGACAACTGGCCAATTCAGCCATTCAGGACCCCCATCCAAATTCAATCATGCAAGTATTTTGTTTCTGTAAGGCAAACAACAGCATTGTCGGAATTAGGAGTTGAATGAGCCCTACTTATTAAAGATGTTGGTGCCTCCATCTGTCATGCCTGAGTAAATTCAAGAATGGGAAACCAGATCTTAAATAGTTAAAGAAAAGTTTTCCAGCTGGAGACCAAGTGGCAATCAAGGGCCAGTATAAAAGGGTAGCCTTTCAGCTGAGGGATCCCTTTAAGGAAAAAGGTTCCAGTGCTTGGCTCCAGAATAGGCCTAGGAGCCAAAGCAAAGTAGAGCCCTAGCTGGCAACATTTTCTTCTGAGTCTGGGGAGAAAGAAAAGAACAGCTCGGACCATCTGGTTTTGTCACATCCCCAGACAGAGATATTTGGCATTTAATATTAAACGCTGTTTATCAAGATTCAGGCTCTGATTCAGAATGATTTTCCTTAGAGTCTGGCCCCATGTTTGCCAACTCCAGACAGAAAAAAGAATCCATTTGATGCCCATTGGATGAAATGTCTTCTTGAAGATTTTTTTTAAGTCCAAAGAGGCTTAGAGAGATGAGAATCCAGTTTATCTGATCATTTCATTGAAGGGGAATGAAAGTTGGTGAGATGTAGTTGAATTATGGAGGTTGTTTTTTGTTTTTTGTTTTTTTGTTTTGTTTTTTTTAGTCAAAGGAAGCGTCATGGCACCATGGAAAGAATATTGGATCTGGAATAAGAGGACCAGACTTTGGATCCCAGCCCTGCCACCTCCACAGCCTATGAAACCACGGGCAAGTCATTTCATCTCTATGGGTCTCAGTTTCCTCAGACCTATAATGAGGGGGTTGGGCTAGGTGACCTCTGAGGTCCTTCCAGCACATTAGGCATCTAATGAATATTTCAACTAATAAAGAGATAAGTGCATTTTAACTGGGTTAAGGATTATATTATCTGAAAGCACAGTAAAGATGTTAGGGGATCTTTCCTGATCTCCTTTCTCCCTCCCCACCATCCCCAGTTATTAGCACTCTCTCCCTCTTGGAATTACTTTGCGTATTTTTTTATTAACTTTTACATGGGGGCCAGCATGGCAGCTGCATAGCCAAGACTTGGATTCAAGTCCTGCTTCTGACATGTATTGACTGTATGAGTTGGGACAAATCACTTTAGCTCTAAATTACAGAGCAGAGACTGGCCTGCATTGGTAAAGGGGGTTTCACTATCTAGATTTTCCTTCTATCAATGAAATCACAGGTCTAGGAGTCATTCCTTTCTCTACTTGTGTGTATATTGTATCTCCCAGTAGAACAGAAGCCCCATTGAGGGCAAGGATTGTTTCATTTGTTTTTGTACCCCTAACACTGGGACTTTCAACATAGGATCAATTAGTTTGACTTTGATTCACAAACTCAGACATTAAGAAGTTAAATCACAGATACTATATGACAAAGCTGGAATTTAAGTCCCATCTCTCTTGTCATCTCTGTCTCCTACACCACAGTCCCCTTCTGTGGGTGACTGTCTGTTCTGCCTGCTCGTGCTGCTCTAGGCAGACGCTCCTGGCTACTTATTTTTCTCCATGAATGATTATAGTGTTTTAAAGTGAGATAGGTGAACTGAGGTTGCCTAATGCATTTCTATGTATGCTTCTATAATGAGTCGAGCACAATGTTTCTTATGTTCTATTCCTGACTCTTGTCCTAGACCTGTCACAGATCCTAGTTTTAATATTTCTTTTTCAGTTGTCTCTTACTCAGGGACTACTTTTTTTAAAATAATCTGCCCTGGTCAATATTCCCTTTTCAAAATGGCAATATAATCCTGATGGCCTCACCCTTTGCACAACAATAATGGCACCAAATTCTATCAGTCCTCCAGTGCAAGGGCCATATTTAATCTCTACATTCTAAGCAACAATACAAGAGACCTTGAATAATTTCCTGTTTTACTCTGAACATCTGTTGGTTTAAAAAATATGTCCAATATGTGCTTGATAATTGATTGATTAAAAGAAATGTGGGAGATTAATTGTATGTTTGCCCTCCATGCTTGGTAGAGACTTTTAAAGATTCCTTCTAGGTTCTGAGATATGCATATAGAATTTCTATATAATCCCGGATGGAAGACTGGGGCATTTTCAGAAGATTCTCCTCATGTGTGGAATTCAATGATGACTCAATCACTGCATGCCTGAGGGAGAGATGGAATTGTCCTGAGAATTTGGAAGAAGAAGATACATTCTTCATTTTATTTACCTGATTTCTATTTCCATCAGTAAAGAATTTCCTCTATGGAAATCATTTCTACCATCAACACTGAAGAGCTGCTGGCCTGTGACTTAATAAAAACTTCCTAGGAAGTAGCCCACGGCATCTAAAAGTTAAATGCACATGGTCATCCAGGTCAAACAGAACTATTGCTACAAGAGATCTCTGGGGCCATTTGAGCTAATCTTTTTGTTTTGCAAATGAGAAAATTGAGTTCTATCTGGGCAAAGTGATGTAGGTAGAGAGCATTAGAAGCTGGATTTGAAACTAAATCTTTCAGTTCTCGAAAGAGCAAGGGCTCTTTTCACTGGATCAGGAGTCACACAGCTAATAATCAGGGGAGATAGGAGTCAAGCCTGGTCTTCCTGATTCCAAGTCCTATACTCTCTATCTGTCACTGGATGGTAGGTAACTCTAGGTCATTCTTAAATCATTTATCCCCATTCTGAATGAGAATTGAAAGCTACTTCTTAGACTTCCCCAGGGGTAATTACTCTGCAGTTTCAATAATGACTTAGTTGATGCCCCAATGAGAGAAAAAACTGTGAAAAATTAGAAAAAAAATCAATAAGATAAATTATTTCTTCATGAGCTCTCTCAGTTTCCCAACTTTTGTGATTAAGGGAAATAATTTCTCTGACCTTATATGGAAATGGTAACCTCATTTTAAAGCCACAGAAATGATATTGCTTAGCTTACAAAAACAATTCTATTGACAGGAGTTGATCACAAAAGTCAGAAATGGAAGGGGCCTCCAAGATCATCTATTCCAACCCTTCAGAGAACAAAAACCCCCTCCATATTGTCAACAAGGGCTGATCCAGTCTCTAAGAACTCCACTTTTATCAGGCTCTCTTAGGAGGTTTTGCATTATATCAAGTAGAAATATGTCTTCAGCAATTTCCAACCATTATTCCTAGCTCTGCCTTCTGGGAAGAAGTAGAATACATTCCTTCGAAAAACATTTATTAAATGCTTACTATATGTCTTTTATGTATCCATTTCTTTATATGTTATCTCCCCAATTAGAACATAAGTACTTTAAGAACCATGACTTTTTTTTGTCTTTCTTTGTACCCATATTACTTAGCACAATGTCTAACACACAGAAAATGGTAAAAAAAAAATCTTATTGATTGACTAATGGGCTCCATGCCAGATACTGAAGATGCAAAGACAAGAAAACCAGATGGTCCTACCATTAGGGAGCTAATCTTTCTTGAACATGTCAGTCCTTCAAGTACATGAAGACAGCTATCCTGCCAATCAAGAATGGGGCAGAGGAAAAGACAATTGACATTTCAATACTTACTCTGCTACTTACTATTTGTGTGTCTTTGAACAAATTATTTCACCTCTTAGATTCTCAATCCCAGGGACTTCTTTAGCCAGGCTGTCCTACCCCAGCCCATTCCACATTGCCACCTCTTACTTCTTCACCTGACTTTCCAAAGCCTTACCACTGACAGCTCCTTCTTTCTGGGAGGCAGTTCTCCTGGAGCTTCAGAAGACACACATCACCAACAGCTCTGAAGCTGGACCTCTACAGAGAACTTTGAACAATCAAATCATCCCCCACCTCTCTCTATGGACTTCTCTCTAACCATTTAATAGTTTGCCTAGACTCAATGGTTCTCATACTCCCATTCCTTGATCTCTTTCTCCATTCTAGTGATTCTGAATCCCTGGATGCTGTTATTAAAAACTTCATTTTCCATAACCCTAATTGTCTGTGCCCTTACTCCCATGGATCCCAACTCCACTCCTCATTTTCCTATCCCTCTACTATGCCCACTGGAATGCCTGCTCCATAATTAACGAACTTCATTTCATCTTTTTCTGTCTCATTCCTTTCATCTTCTGGCCCTCAATGAAGCTCTTCTCTCTCTTTATGATATGGCATCACTGGACACTTTCTAGATCTTGTTGCATTTTATTTATTCTCCATGACCCACCAGCAGTGGAGGTATCAGAATACTCCTTGCTCCTCATCGCCTCTTCCAGACATCCTTATAACATTATCACTGAACAAACTTTCCTCCTTTGAGATTCATGTTTTACAAATTGATCAATCAACCCAAATCCTGGTGGCATTTTTCTATGGATCCCCTGGCTAGCCTCTTTTCTTCCTCAATGAGTTCAGTGTCTGAGACCGTCTTTTTGTCCACTCCAACTCCCACCCTTCTACCTGAGGACTTCAACATGCATAACCATCCTCCCTCAAACACTCTAACTCAATTCCCATAACCTCAACAACACAGAGATTGGTCAGGACCTTCGCCATGCTATCATTTGTTCTACTTTCAAGTTCATGAAGGAAGAAAACAAACATTTATTAAGCACCTAGTATGTGCTAGGCATTACATTAAATGCTTTACAAATATTGATCTTCACAACAACTCTGATACTTAGGTGCTATTTTTATCCTCATTTTACAAATTTTTATCCTCATTTTACAAATTGCTAATAAGTGTTTGAGGTAAGTTTTAAACTCAGATCTTCCTGACTCCAGGCCCAGTGCTCTATCTATTATACCATTTATAAAGTCCCAAATTCCTTTATCTGATCATAATAGTTTCCTTTTCTTTCCAACCACCTAACCACATTCTTTGTCTTCATTTTGGATATCTTCATTTCACTTTTGGATATCTTCAAGTGGTTGTCCCATGTGCATTTCAAACTCAAAATGTTTAAAACAGAACACCTTATCCCCATCCTTAAACACTACCTTTTTTCCAATTTCCCTATTACCACTTTCCTCTAAGACTTTTGAGGAAGGACAGGATAAAAAAGAGAGAGGGAAGAATAAACAGAAGAAAATGGGACAAGAGGAAAAACACAGATGGTCATCATAACTGTGAACATGAATGGGATGAGCTCACCCATAAAACAGAAGCAGTTAGCAGAATGGATTAGAAATTAAAATCCAACAATATGTTGTTTGCAAGCGACACATGTGAAACAGAAAGACACACACAGAGTTAAAATAAAAACCTGGAATAGAATCTGCTATACTTCAGCTGAATTAAAAAAGGCAAAGGTGGCAATCCTGCTCCCAGACAAAACAAAAGCAAAAATAGACCTAATTAAAAGTGAAAATCAAGGAAACTACATTTTGCTAAAAGGTACCAAAAAATGAAGTAATATCAAAATTGTTATATCGAATTTCTCTAACAAAGATCTCATTTCTCAAATATATAGAGAACTGAGCCAAATTTATAAAAATAAGAGCCATTCCCCAATTGATAAATGGTCAAAGGCTATAAAGAGATAGTTGTCAGAAGAAAAAAATCAAAGCTATATATAGTTGTATAAAAATATTTTAACCTCTGTTCATTAGAGAAATGCAAATTAAAACACTGGGGTACTACCTCACATCTACCAGAAATCACAAAAGCTGGAGGGGATGGAGGAAAATAGGTACATCAATGTTGGTAGAGTTGTGAATTGGTCTAATCATTTTGGAGAGCAATTTGAAACTAGGCCCAAAGCACAATAAAACATCATACTCTTTGCCTCAACAATACCACTACTTGGTCTCTAACCCCCCAAAAAATAAAAGAGGAAGGAAAAGGATCTATATGTACAAAAATATTTATACTTGCTCTTTTTGTGGTTGCAAAAATTGGAAACTGAAGGAATGTCCATCAATTGGGAAATGGATGAACAAGCTGTGGTGCATGATTGTGATGAAATACTATTGGGCTATAAGCAATTACAGAGGGGTGATTTCAGAAAAAAAAATGTCAAGACCTATAAGAACTAATACAAAGTGAAGTAAGAAGAACCAGGAGATCATTGTGCACAAAAACAGCAATGTTATAATGATGATCAACTGGCAAGACTTGTCTACTCTGATCAATACAATGATCCAAGATACCTCCAGAGGATGCAGGATGAAAAATTCTATCCACTTCCAGAGAAAGAACTGATGAAGTCTGGGTACAAACTGAAAAATAATTTTCTCACTTTCTTCATATTTGTTTATTTTTTTCCAATATAGTTAACATGGAAATATTTTGCATAATTTTGCATGTATAATTGATATAATTTTGCTTGCTTTTCCAATGGGTGGGGAAGGAGTAGGAAGGCGAGAATTTAGAACTGAAATTTTAAAAAGAAAAGAATGTTAAAAATAAATTAAAAATGAATATGGGGAGAAAAAATACACCATTCTCATGGTCACCCAGCCTCTTAATCTCAGTGTCATCCTCAATTCTTTATTCTTATATGGTCTCTTTTCTATATTCCCATCCTCTCCACTCACTCCACACACAGCCACTATTCAAGTTCAAGTCTTCATCACTTCTCTACTGGATCATTACAAAGCCTGCTAATGAGCTTGAATCTCCTGTCTCCTATCTGTTCTCAGCTGCCAAAGTGATTTTTCTAAAGCACTGATTTGCCCTCAAAACCCCTTTACTCAATAAACTCTAGTGCCTCCATATTCCTTCCAGGATCTAATAACAAATTTTTATCTTGGCATTTAAAGTCATTCACAACTCAGTCCCTTCCTGCTTTTCCAGGCTTCGGATATTTCACTCCTCTCCATGTATTAAACAGATTCACCTCCACTGTCCTACTTGCTATTTTTCACATAGGACACTGACCAACTCTGGGTGTTTTCTCTGGCTCTCCTCTGTTCCCCCAATCATGCCGGGAATGCTCAGACTCTCCCCAGCTTCCCTCAAAATTCAGCTCAAATCACAGTTTCTGCATGAATTTTTTCCTGATCCCTTTCCTCTTAATTGCCTTCCCTCTCAGATTACCTTCCATCTACTCTGTATACATTCTGTACCTACATAGCACATATACATATATAAGCACATATACATGTCAAACATTCAATAAGCATTTTATTGTGTTTACTACCTATGTGTACTCTGCACAGAGATTGGCAGGAAGGTATATAAACAATAAATAAATGGATGGATAGGTGGATGGATAGATAGATATGGATGAAGAAAGAGGCAGAGAGCGAAAGAGAGAAAAAAGAGAGAGAGAGAAAGTGAAATAGAGAGAGAAAGAAATAGAAAGAGAGAATGAGAGAGAGCAAGAGTAAGAGAGAGAAAGAGAGAGAATTAGAGAGAGAAAGAGTGAGAAAGAATGAGAGAAAGAAAAGGAGAGAGTGAGAGAGAGAAAGAGCATGAGAGAGTGAAAGAGTAAGAAAGAAAAAGAGAAAGAGAGTGAGAGAGAGAAAGAAAGAGAAAAAGAGAGAGAGAGAGAGAGAGAGAGAGAGAGAGAGAGAGAGAGAGAGAGCGAGCGCAAGAGAGCCTCTTCCATTAAAATGCATATCCCCTTAAAGGCAAGGTCATTGTTTCTGCCTTTCTTTGTATGCCCAGTGCTTAGCAGACTGCAGGGCAGGTATTAAACACTTAATAAATACTTGTTAACTGATTGACAATATTTCCAGGCCACGGTTTTTCCATCTGTAGAATGTGGGGGTTGGACTAGTTGACCCTTAAGGTCCCTTCTAGCTCTAAATCTATGCTGCTATAAATATGGTCAGTTCCTTCAAAGGATCACCACCACCACATGGCATGTTTTCTAGTAGTGTTGATAGATTATACTGAGTCATCCACATTCTCCCACCCAGTTCCCCTTTTAAACCCTGGCATGCTGCTAATAAGATCAAGGTCAAAGTTTGATCCCTCTAGAGCCCAGTTACACTTTATGTAAATACTATTCCACAGGCACAAGCTGAAATCATGACATCCCAAAACATGTTTCTTAGTTCATATGGAAATGATATAAGCCTCAGGCATGTCTAAGAGTCATGGCACCAACAGCTGTTGTTCTGGGAAATTAGAAGGGACTTTTCTGAATTGGTTTAATTCTGGGGTTGTTTTATACAATGTCTTGCTGAATGGGGAAATTCTATCCACTCATGGTCATTCAATTGGAATGGAGTGTCAATGTATTTTTAAGGTGATCTGTCCATCTCCTTACAAAGGGTACCAAGCCAAAGTTCAGACACCATACTCTGAACTTTCGGAAGAGAGGGAAAATGAAGGGAATTGAAGGAGAAAATAACTTCTCTTTCTGCTATGCTCCCTTTTCTATATATATTGCAAGTTAAAATTGATATTAACTTTCCTGTTAACGATTTCCTATAACTAACTGAATTTTTTTTTAAACTTTTACCTTATATCTTAGAATCTATGTTGTATATTGGTTCCAAGGCAGAAGAGCGATAAGGGCTAGGCAATGGGGGTTAAGTGACTTGCCCAGGGTCACACAACTGGGAAGTGTCTGAGGTCATATTTGAACCCAGGACCTTCCATCTCAAGACCTGGCTGTCCATCCACTGGACCACCCAGCTGCCCCCAATAATTAACTGTTAATAGTTATCAGGGAAAGATTTGTTAAGAAGTGAGTTCTCCTTTACATGTACTGTATAAACAGAAGCCCCAAGGGAATGGCCTCCAAAGGTCCTTCTGACTGCAGAGATTCTCTGATTCTTTGACCCTGTTAAATGCTTTTCTCACTGCCTTTTGAGAACGATTTGCCTAGAGTACCAGGGAAAGTTAAAGGGCACCATGGATTCCCTTGGATTCAGGGAAACCTGGTTCTCAATCCTGCCTCTGAGGCATGCAGCTATCAAGTATAGTCAGTGCAGGCAGAAGTATGAAGTCATCTCTTGAGAATGCAGATTAGTGTTGGCTAGGATCATCGGTATAGGCGAATCTGTCTGCTCCCGCCATCATTCAGTAGCACAAAAGGAATGATTCTATTTTGCTTCCTTGGGTATATCCAGATTTATATGCCAGACCCAATCACTTAACAGACCCTTCCCTGGCAAGTCTCTAAAACTGTAATCTGGAGATCTTCATCGACAGAAGGAATCTCTGCCGTGGGACCTGCCTACCCCAATGAAACAAATACAATCTCTACCTATCCTTCTTTGCTAGGACTCAGTTTTCTCATCTGTACAACGAGATGGATTTAATGTCCCTAAATATTTCTGATGCTTTAAAAATAAATGAGACAACCTTGGGATTTTTTTTTTGTTTTTTACTTATTTTTTAAATAGAGATTTTTATTGTAAAAATACCATCAAGAAAATGGCAAAGGGGAAGCTAAGTGGCTCAGTGGATTGAGAGCCAGGCATAGAGATGGGAGGTCCTAGGTTCAAGTCTGACCTCAGACATTTCCCTAGCTGTGTGATTCCAGGCAAGTCATCTAACCCCTATTGCCTAGCCCTTACTGCTCTTCTGCCTTGGAACCAATACACACTATTGATTCTAAGAGGGAAGGTAAGTCTCTGAGCAATGCAATGAGGTAGGACAATCCTGAAAGACCTGGTAGGGAATGCTATCCACCTCCAGAGAAAGAACTGTTGGAGTCAGGTGGATATGGATCAAAACAAATTCTATTTTATATCAGTGTATTTATAATTTTATTGCAGGGTTTTCGTTTTATCTGTGTGCTCTTACAACAGTGATCCATATGGAAATGTGTTTTGCATGATGAATAGAATTTAAGAAAAAGATGAAAGGCAAGGGTTAAAAAAAAGAAAAAAGAAAATGGCTATTGGTTTTTCTGTCACTAACCAACCCTCCACTATTTTTCTCTCCTTTATCATTGTTCTGCAAGCTTAAGTCTTGTACCAATAACAATGACATTCCATGATTAAATTAAAAATTGCTGATTAAATCTATTGTAGGACTAGATATGTGACTTAGCTCTTTCAGTTTTCTACTTGTAATAATCAAGATGAATCAGTCAGTGGATTCTCTCTGAGTGCCTATAGGTAAGCGTCACATAGCACTGGGCAGTCAGGACACATAATAAAGAACAGACACAAGTTTATAGAGTTTATGATCTAGGGGGAGCCAAGACATATAAACATGTAATTAGCTTAAATGTGTACATGAAGAAAGTCCTGTAATTACTAGACTGAATTGAGGAGGAGAGGATTATGTTGATGAGCTGAATTTTTTTTTCTTTTTTTCTTTTTCTTCTTCCTCCTCTTCTCTTGTCCCTGACTCCAGCTCAGGGCTTGGGTAATAGGATGCAATGACATCTCCCGAGGATAGGTACATTCTTTATAAGCCACAAAGTTAATGGGATTTGTGTGTGAATGTGTGCCTGCATGCTCATGTGTGGTCCAGAACTTCAATTTCATCTGGGTGGGGAATTCCTGGGATAGAAACTTTCTTCACGGATGCATTTTGGGCAAGGAGTTAATATTACTAAGTAACTGAAATGTTATCAGTAAATCAGTCAAAAATGACTCTTCCATAAAGAGGGAAGGGGGGGTTGGAAAGCAAAATTCCTTCAACAGGAAACAAAGTGATCACACTTGGGAAGGAAAATAGTCAGTCACTAGAGGAAGTTTAGCTCCAACATGGCAGAATTTGAGTTTAATTTGGCGTACCCAAGAGTAGAGTTCCTATTTCTCACAAGGATCTCAGTCCCAAGAATGGGAGTTTTGACGTATTGAAATATATGTTCTGCATTCTAAGGCAGTTTCCCATCCCTCCCCTCACTCTCACCCCCACTCCTTTTAGCCTGTGATTCACTTGTAGATGTCTACATTGCCTTTGACACATTCTGGGCTGAAGGGTCCCCTGAGTAACAACATTTGGTTGGACATGATGTTATAGAGAAATAGGAGGAAGGCACGAAGCAGGGGAAAGATAGAGAATAGACCTTTGAAAGATGTCATTTTTATTTAATGACTGAGCAAAGAGACTTGGGTAGAAAGTTATGGAGGGGGACAGAAAGGCAACATACCGATTGTCTTTGCCAATATTTTCTGGCATCTAGCCTGTGTATAACTGGATTTGACAGCTCAGGTTTGGAGCTGCCTGATTGGTATGTCTGGGTTCCCCCAGGCAGTGCCCCCTTGGGCATTCCTGTGATCATGTAGCTACTTTTCTAAAGTGTTCCAGCTAAATGTCTCTCTGGGCTGACCTTAAAGAACCACTATAAAAGCAGTCATGAAGAAAAAGGAGAGAGGAAGAGTTACTGACTGGACCTTCCATATACACAATTGTATACATGGTATACTTTTTTTTAAGGGGAAGGCTAGATAGCAATTTGTCTGGGAAAAAAAAAGAGAGAAAACTCTAGGGCAGTGATTCCCAAAGTGGGCGCCACCGCCCTCTGGTGGGTGCTGCAGCAATCTACGGGAGCGGTGATGGCCACAGGTGCATTTATCTTTCCTATTAATTGCTATTAAAATTTTTAAAAAATTAAGTTCCAGGGGGCTAAGTAATATTTTTTTCTGGAAAGGGGGCGGTAGGCCAAAAAAGTTTGGGAACCACTGCTCTAGGGTATCCATAGCCCACAAGCTCAATTAAAGTCAATGATGTTATATGAGAACACTATAAAAGAGAGAGAAAGGGTTACTCACTGCGTGGTTGGTATGAAGTTAAATTTGGATCCTCACGGAAAAAGAGAAAACCAGGAAGGCCCTCCTCTTTCTTCATATAAAAAGTCTACAATTCTTCTTACTTGACCAAAGTGAAGAACATGTAAAAATATGGCATTTCTCCGGTCTCATAACTTTCTGGAATGCCATGGATTTATTTTGGAGGCTTTTAAAAATTCTTCTCCTAAAGTACTCTTCTGATGTTTTACTCTAGAAGAGAAGACCCTAAGGTCTCAAAGACTGGCTGATGTTTCTAGTTTTTGGCTGAGAGGTGGGAGAATATGGGTACAGAAGGAGGCAAGGTTGTTATGTATTGAGTTGCTTTGCTTAACTATTCTTTTTTGTTATAAGGGCAAGAGATCCTAGTGTGAAGTGACAGTTGTGCTTGAGAAGTTTCTAAAAGCCTATTTTTAACTTAAAATTTTAAAACCTTGCTTTGTGTCCTAGTAATAACTTTAAGACAGAAGGACAAGGGCTAGGCAAATGATGTTAAGTGATTATCCAAGGTCACACAGCTAGGAAATGTCTAAGGTCACATTTGAACCCAGATCCTCCCAACTCAAACTAGCTGCCCCAAAAGCCTTCTTTAAAAAAATCCATGTTTTTTGTCTTGTTTTTACTGCACCTATCAATGTTGAGAGTTCCTAATGAGGAGTTCCCTATACTCATACAGATGGGCATCTGCTTTGTAACAGAACTGTGGGGAATTGCCTGAAACACTAAAAGATGAAGTGACTTGTTCAGGTTACTACAGTCAGATCTGTCAAAGGCAAGATTTGAACCCCTATCTTTCTGACTCTGAAATCAGTTTTCTATTGCCTTGGACTGGCTATATCTCAAGAACTTCAATAAAATCTTTTAAAAGATGTTGGTATCCACATCCAGAGAAAGAACTGTGGGAGTAGAAATACAGAAGAAAAACAATTGCTTGATCACATGGATCAATGGGGTTATGATTGGGGATGTAGACTCTAAAAGATTATCCTAGGGCAAATATCAATAATATGGAAATAGGTCTTGATCAATGATATATGTAAAATCCAGTGGAATTACTCACTGGCTACTGGAGAGGGGTGGGAGGAGGGGAGGGAAAGAACATGAATCATGTAACCATGGAAAATTTCTCTTAATCAATTAAATAAAATTTAATAAATAAATAAAAGATATTGGTAGGAAATAAATAAATATAAAAGGTTGGCAGGGGTCAGCTAGGTGGCTCAGTGGATGGAGAACCAGGTCTTGAGATGGAAGGTCCTGGGTTCAAATCTGGCCTCAGACACTTCTTAGCTGTGCGATCCTGGGCAAGTCACTTAATCCCCATTACCTAGCCTTAAAATTGCTCTTCTACATTGGAACCAATATACAGTATTGATTCTAAAATGGAAAGTAAGAGCTTAAAAAAAAGAAGTTGGTGGAGGGGGGAGGAGGAAGAAAGAGAGAAAAGGGAAGGAGATGAGAAGTTATGCCAAGGGAACATATGCCCTGTTATATTGGATCAAACTGAAAAGGCTTAGAGTACAGACTCGTCAATAGATGGAATGGAATGTTGCCCGAAGAACCTTTTCTTAAATGTTTGCTGAGGACTCAGAAGTAAACAATAGCTGTAGGTTTAGTGTTTACTTGGGGGCTAGCTGAGCTGAGATACCTTAAATCCTCCTTAGATCTCTCTGTGGTTCCCCACTAAAAAAGGAATGGTTCCTTCTCCAGATGTCCAAATGTTTGTGAGCCACTGGTTGAGAAAATGGTTTTTCAAGGAGCTGAATTTTTCTGTACATTTTTAGCAATGAGGCAGTTACTTGGTTCTGAAAGAAACAATTCACATTTTAGTGCTTTAAGCACTTTCCTTATAGCACAAAGAGATGATGAATCTTAAGATCTCAGAGTTGGAAATAACCACAATGGTCATCTAATTCAATCTGTATGCAGACAAGAATCCTCTCTGGCAAGTGGGTCATCTAGCCTTTACTTGAAGACCTCCAGTGAGGATCCCAGCACTTACTAATATAGATTCTTTTGGCCAAAAATATGACTCTTTGTAACTTAGTTAGAATTTAGAACTAACTTAGTTAAAGCTTTGGACTACCCTAGTTCTAGTTTCGAGGACCAGTCCTAACGAGTCCCTTCAAAATTCTTGAAGACAACCAAAATATTCTCCCCCCATCCCAGTCTGTCCTTCCAAACATCAGACCTTGATAGTTCTTTGAATGGATCCTTTCATGTCATGTTGTCAAAGCCTATCTTGATTACTCTCAGGTGCTTTGGCTTTATCAATGCCATTCCTAAAATGTGAATTCCAGAGTACAAGACAATATTCTATATGTGATTTGATCAGTGATAACTTACAGAAACATTATTGCCTACCTCATCTAGACTCTTCTCTAAATGCATTCTAAAATAATATTAGTTTTTAATGCTTTCTTATCATTTCATTGACTCTAATTGAGCTTGTAGACCACAGATACCCCCCAAATCTTTCTTTTAATTTTTTCCAGGCAAATTGCTTTCCATCCTTCCTCTCCAAAAGTTGACTTTTGAATCCCAGGAATAAAGCTCTACATTTGTCCCTATTAAACTTGGTCATGTTAGATTTAACCCATTGGTCCACTGGGATCCTGATTCAGTCATCCAACATGGGAGTTAATGCCTTCTTTGTTTTGTGCCATCTTGAGATCTTATGAGCATACCTTCAATAACTATCTTTATCCAAGTCATCAAAAAAGGAATTAAGCAGCATAAAACCATGTACAAAACCAGAAAGGTGCCACTAAACATCTCAACATCTCCAGAGCTTTAAGAACCCAGAAGGTGCTTCATTTTTGTCTTTTTATCTCTCATAC
Source organism: Gracilinanus agilis (assembly GCF_016433145.1). Taxonomy (NCBI): domain Eukaryota; kingdom Metazoa; phylum Chordata; class Mammalia; order Didelphimorphia; family Didelphidae; genus Gracilinanus; species Gracilinanus agilis. Next base: position 127,138,545 of record NC_058135.1, read on the forward strand.
CTAGCACAGGGCTAGGTCAACTCAGCTCCAAACCACGCTATCATCTAGACCATCTTTTCTTCAAGATTAGTATGAGGGGGAAGTTAGGTAGCACAATGAATACAGCACTAGACCTTGAGTGTAGAAAACCTGGGTTCAAATTTGGCATCAGACACTTCCTAGCTGTATGACCCTGATTGACTAGTCCTTGCTGCTATTCTGTCTTTGAACTAATACTAAGACAGAAGGTAAGGATTAAAAAAAACAGGAATAGAATGAGACTACTTATCAAATGCTTTGCCAAAATAATTAGCATTTCTACAGTACTTTACATTTGCAAAGCACTTTCTACATGTATGCCACTGATTCCCACCACAATTCTGTGAAGTAGGCACTATTATTACCCTCATTTTATAGATGAGAGAAGGAAGGTTATATGACTTGCCCAGGATCACAGAGCTAGTAAGGCAGAATTTACATTCAGAACTTTCTCACTCCAAGTACAATGTTCTCTCTAACGTATTACCTACTTCCCTGTATCTGTTGCAGTCCTCCCAACTTACCAATTTAATAACTGTCCAAAAAATGAGGGTTATTCTCGAATAGCTGGTCTTGATAATACTATCTCTAGGCTCTCTACTTTCTAGATATTCATTAACCATCCTTTAATAGTACTTGGTAGGATTTTGCCATAAATAAAAGTCAAGCTCATCTTCTCACTTAAAAACAAAATAGCAACAACATTTTTCTTTCTTCCTTTCTCAAAGATCTTTCAACAGTGGTTCAGTGATCACAATAGTCAGTTCCTTTAGTACCTAAGGATGTTGTTCATCTGAAGCTAATGACGTTATCTCACTCAGGGCAGCTGTTGTTCTCTTACTATCTCCCCATTTATCTTTAGTTTCAACTCACTATTAGCCATCTTTCTTACGTTCTTTCCAGTTAAATTCTTCTTCTTGGCAGAGAAACAAAAATAAGTCATACAATTCTTCTTTCTGTCTTTGATGATCATTAACTCATCCATTCCAAGACATAGTCTTATCTCTTCTTTAATTCTCTCTTTTTCCACAATATCACATAAAAAAGATTCTCCCTCTACTTCTAGCTCTTAGTGTTCCTCTCTGGTTTCAGTTATTTCTGAGCTATAGAGCTCCGGATCATGCCTGACCTTGATTCCATCTTCTGTGCTTGTCTTTTTAAAATTTAAATTGGGCAGTGACTTTAATATATATCCACACTGGTCTCAGATTATTCTCCCTTTTATATCTCAGAATTGTTTCCCCCTGTGTCTCCAAAATTTCATCCTGGAAGGTTCTCCATCCTTCCCTGACTTTCCCTGTAAAATTTTTGGTTCCATGGATCTCAATTATTTTTTCTCTGAACCCTTTGAAATTTGCCCTCTCCAAATCAAGAATGTATGCATAGACTTCTGGGTTAAAAATGGCCACAGAGTAGAAGCAGCTTATTTAACGTCTCCTAACCCGCACAGATAGGACTCCTCAAGAGGACATAAAACAAATCTAGGAACCCCATAACAGGGTGCAGCATTGAAGGTACTTGGGATTGGGACATTTCCATGCTAAAAGGGGGTGAAATAGCTTTCATTAAAACATGAGCTGAGCAACCCCCTCCCCCCCATGCCACCTACATTGCCAAAGCCAGTGCACAAGAGTTAGAGCAAGTTTGGGGCATTCATTAAGTTCTTGGAAGCTACCTGGGATCACCAGGGCCTGCTCTTGAGAGCAGCAAAACTTAAGACTCCGAGAGGCTAAAGAACAGGCAGACTTGGAACACAGACCTTGAGTTCAGGCACGGACCTTGGGTGGAGATCCAATGCAGAGGGGTGCATGACTATGGAAGCAGAGCCCTGAGACTGTTAACGGAGCTTCAGGCAGAGGGGCAAGCAAGGGGACTACCAGGAGGCTTGACCCTGAGAACATCTAGACTTGAGACCTCAAAAGCTTAAAGAGCACAGACAGACCCTGGGCATGAGGATAAAGGTGAGAGGGCATACAACACTGTGACTCAGACGAAAACTGCTCCACAGCTCAATAGGACAGGCAGAGAGCCTGTCTGCCTCACCCAGACTTCTGACTGAGAAAGAAATAATAATAATGGCAAGCCAGACATAAGATCCTCTAAAGAGAAAGATCAAGAAGAAATATTTAACACTCTACAGCTTTTACACAGAAAAAATCCACACAACAGAGCAAACAGCAGAGGAGAACAAACAAGTAATCACATCCAAACCTTCCCAAAAAATGAAAATTGGTCACAAGTTCTTGAAGAGTTCAAATCTGAGATCATGAGAAATATGGAAGAGATTTGGCCAGAGAAGTGGGAAATGGCTCAAAAGGAAATTAACAGGTTAAAAGACAGAAACTCCCAATTGGAGAAAGATACCCCAAAATCAAATGAAATGATAAGCAAATTGGAGGAAACCATGAAAAGCAGAATAGACCAAATGGAAAAGGGAAATCAAAAGGTTATAGCAGAAAACCAGTCTCTAAAGACAAGAATTAGGCAAGTATAAGCCAATGATCTCTCAGGACAGCAAGAACAAATAAAGCAAAGTGAAAATACGGATAAAATAGAAGGAAACATGAAATATCTCACTGAGAAATTGACAGACCAAGAAAACAGGTCTAGAAGAGACAATTTGAGAATCATTGGTCTTCTTGAAAAAGCAGAAATCAAGAGAAATTTGGACTCCATACTACAAGAAATTATCCAACAAAACTGTCCTGATGTAAAATAGACATTAAAAGGATCCATATATCACCCTGTACACTAAACCCTGAAAAGACAACTCCCAGGAATATAACAGCCAAATTCAAGAGCTTCCAAGTAAAAGAAAAATTTTTACAAGAAACCAGAAAGAGACAATTCAGATATCAAGGAGCACCAATCAGAATCACACAGGATCTGGCAGCCTCCACACTAAAAGATCACAAGGCTTGGAATATGATATTCAGAAAGACAAGAGAACTGGGTATACAAGCAAGGATCACCTACCCATCAAAACTAACTATATACTTCCAGGGGAAAGTATGGGTATTCAACAAAACAGAAGATTTCCAAGTATTTGCACAGAAAAGACCAGAGCTAAATGGAAAGTTTGATATCCAACCACAAAAACCAAGAGAGACATGAAAAGGTAAATAAGAAACAGAGGGGAAAGAAAGAAAACTCTTATTTTTAAATTTGCTTCTTTAAGGGCTTCAATAAGATCAAATTATTTGTATTCCTATGTGGAGAAATGTTATGTGTAATTTTCAAAAACTGTATTCACTATTATAGTAATTAGAAGAATAATTCATAGAGGTTGGAGTACCAATGGTCTAAGATGATAAGGGGGGGGGGAAGAATGGGGTGAATAGTAGATGGCACCAAGAGAAACTTGAATGAATAAGAAAAATAGGATATTCTATTACAAACAAAGAAGGCATGGGAAGGGGAGGGGAATGAATACTATTATAAGAAGGAGAAGAAGAGAGCATTAAAAGGTAATATTTAAACCTTACTCTCAGTGGAATTAACCCTGAGAGAGAAGAGTAGCTATATCCATCGGGATATAGAATTCTAGCTAACCCCACTGAGAAAGTCAGAAGGGATAAACCAAGGGGAGCAGGGGATCAAAAAAAGGGGGGGGGCAGCTGGGTAGCTCAGTGGAGTGAGAGTCAGGCCTAGAGACAGGAGGTCCTAGGTTCAAACCCGGCCTCAGCCACTTCCCAGCTGTGTGACCCTGGGCAAGTCACTTGACCCCCATTGCCCACCCTTACCAATCTTCCACCTATGAGACAATACACCAAAGTACAAGGGTTAAAAAAAAAGGGAGGGGAGGAAAGGGAGGAGGAAATTCATTAGGCCTTAAAAATATAAAAGGGGAAGAATAAGGGAGGATTCAAAAGGGAAGTAAATCAAGGGAGGGGACAAGGGGGACTGGTTTAAAACAAACCCCTGATTTTAAAGGAAATAGTGTAAGAAGAAGGGGTAAAACTAGGAGAGTATACCAAAATGTTGGGGAACACAACTGATAATCATAACTCTAAATGTGAATGGGATGAACTCACCCATAAAACAGAAACAAATAGCAGAGTGGATTAGAAACCAAAATCCTACCATATGTTGTCTACAAGAAACACATATGAGGTGGGTGGACATACACAGATTTAAGGTCAAGGGCTGGAGCAAAATCTTTTGGGCTTCAAATGAGAAAAAGAAGGCAGGAGTGGCAATCATGATTTCTGACCTAGCCAAAGTAAAAATGATATGATTAAAAGAGACAGGGAAGGTAATTACATCCTGATAAAAGACAGTGTAGACAATGAGGAAATAACAGTACTCAATATGTATGCACCAAATGGTATAGCATCCAAATTCCTAAAGGAGTAACTGGCAAAACTCAAGAAGGAAATAGATAGTAAAACTATAGTAGTGGGAGTTCTAAATATTCCTCTTTCAGATCTAGTTAAATCAAACCAAAAAATAAATAGGAAAGAGGTAAGAGAGGTGAATGAAATCCTAAAAAAATTAGATTTAATAGATATGTGGAGAAAAATAAATAGGGACAAGAAGGAATACACCTTCTTTTCAGCTGCACATGGTACATTCACAAAGATTGACCATGTAATAGGGCATAGAAACATTGCAAAGAAATGCAAAAGAGCAGAAATAATAAATGTAACCTTTTTTGATCGTAATGCAATAAAAGTAATAATTAGTAAGGGCACATGGACAGGCAAACCAAAAACTAATTGGAAATTAAACAATATGATTCTCCAAAACCAGTTAGTTAAAGAAGAAATCATAGAAACAATCAAAGGAAGGTGGCCTAGCAGTACCAGATATTAAACTATACTATAAAGCAGCAGCCATCAAAACAATATGGTACTGGCTAAGAGACAGAAGGGAGGATCAGTGGAATAGACTTGAGGTAAGTGACATCAGCAAGACAGTGTGTGATAAACCTAATGAGCCGAATTTTGGGAACAAAAATCCACTATTTGACAAAAACTGCTGGGAAAATTAGAAAACAATATGGGAGATATTAGGTGTAGATCAACATCTCACACCTTACACCAAGATAAATTCAGAATGGGTGAATGACCTGAAGAAGGAAACTATAAGTAAATTAAGTCAACACAGAATAGTATACTTGTCAGATTTATGGGAAAGGGAAAATTTTAAAACCAAGCAAGAGTTAGAAAAAAATTACAAAATGTAAAATAAATAATTTTGAGTATATTAAATTAAAAAGGTTTTGTACAAACAAAAGCAGTGCAACCAAAATCAGAAGGGAAACAACTAACTGGGAAAAAATCTTTATAACAAAAAACTCTGACAGAGGTCTAATTACTCAAATATACAAGGAGCTAAATCAATTGTATAAAAAATCAAGCCATCCCCCAATTGATAAATGGGCAAGGGACATGAATAGGCAATTTTCAGATAAAGAAATCAAAAGTATCAATAAACACATTAGAAAGTGTTCTAAATCTCTAATAATTAGAGAAATGCAAATCAAAACAACTCTGAAGTACAACCTGACACCTAACAGATTGGCTAAAATGAGCGAAGGGGAGAGTAATGAATGTTGGAGGGGATGTGGCAAAATTAGGACATTAAAGCATTGCTGGTGGAGTTGTGAACTGATCCAACCATTCCAGATGGCAATTTGGAACTATGCCCAAAGAACTCTAAAAGACTGCCTGCCCTTCGAGCCAGCCATACCATTGCTGGGTTTGTATCCCAAAGAGAGCATAGATATAAAGACTTGTACAAAAATATTTATAGCCGTGCTTTTTGTGGTGGCAAAAAACAGGAAAACAAAGGGATGCCCTTCAATTGGGAAATGGCTGAATAAATTGTGGTATATACTGGTGATGGAATACTATTGTGCTCAAAGGAATAATAAACTGGAGGAATTCCATGTGAATTGGAAAGACCTCCAGGAATTGATGCAGAGTGAAAGGAGCAGAGTCGAAAGAACATTGTACACAGAGACCGATACACTGTGGTAAAATAGAATGTAATGGACTTCTGCACTAGCAGCAATGCAATGACCCAGGACAATTCTGAGGGACTTATGGAAAAGAATGCTATCCACCTTCAGAGGAAGAACTGCAGGAGTGGAAACACAGAAGAAAAACAACCACTTGAACACATGGGTTGATGCGGACATGATTGGGAATGTAGACCTGAAATGACCACACCAATGCAACTATCAATAATATGGAAATAGGTCTTGATTGATGACACATGAAGAAACCAGTGGAAATGTGCATAGGCTATAGGAGGGGTGTGAAGGTGTGGGAAGGGGAAAGTAAAAACATGTAAACATGGAATTTTTTTCTTAAAAAAATATTAAAAAAAAAGAATGTAGGCAAAGGCCTAAAGACAGGAAGTTCTTAGTTCAATTCAGGCCTCAGATACTTCCTACCTCTGTGACCATAGCCACACCACTTAATTCCCATTGCCTAGCCCTTACTGCTCTTCTGTCTTGAAACTAATACCTAGTATTGATTCTAAGATGGAAGATAAGTTTTTTTAATTAAAAAATTTTTAAACTTTATTTAAAAAATTTTTCCATGGTTACATGATTCATGTTGTCTCCTTCCCCTCATTCCTCCCCACTCCCAGAGTTAACAAGCAGTTCCACTGGGTTATACATATATTATCACTCAAAACCTATTTTCTTATTATTCATTATTGAAATAGAGCAATTTTTTAAAAGCAAAACCTCAAATCATACACCCATATAAACAAGTGATAAATCATATGTTTTCTTTTGGATTTCTACTCCCACAGTTCTTCCTCTCAATGTAGATAGCATTCGTTCTCATAAGTCCTTCAGAATTGTCCTGGATCATTGCATTGTTAGTAGCAAAGTCAATTACATTTGATTGTCCCATAATGTTTCAGTTACTGTATATAATATTCTCCTGGTTCTGCTTATTTCATTCCACATCAGTTCATAATAGGTCTTTCCAGTTCTTATAGAAATCCATCTTTCATAATTCCTTATAGCTTGATAGTATTCCATCACCATCATATACCACAATTTGTTTAGGCATTCCCTAATCAAGAAACATCCTCTCATTTTCTAATTTTTTTGCTACCACAAAAAGCATAGCTATAAATATTTTTGTACAAGAGATCCTTTACCATTTTTTTAAATCTCTTTGGGCTACAAACCTAATAATGGTATTGCAGGATCAAAGGGCATGTATTCTTTTAAAACTCTTTGGGGGGTAGCTGGGTAGCTCAGTAGATTGAGAGCCAGGCCTAGAGACGGGAGGTCCTAGGTTCAAATCTGGCCTCAGACACTTCCCAGCTGTGTGACCCTGGGCAAGTCACTTGACCCCCATTGCCTACCCTTACCACTCTTCTTCCTTGGAGCCAATACACAGTATTGACTCCAAGACGGAAGATAAGGGTTTTAAAAAACAAAAAAACAAAAAAAAAACTCTTTGGGCATAATTGCCTTCCAGAATAGTTGAACTAATTCACAACTCCACCAGCAATGCATTAGTGGCCCATTTTTGCCACATCCCCTCCAACATTTTTTATTTTCCTTTACATTTATATTGGCCACTCTGCTAGGTATAAAGTGGTACTTCAGAGTTATTTTGATTTGCATTTCTCTAATCAGGAGGGATTTAGAACATTTTTTCATATGATTATTGATAGATTTCTTATAAATATGACTTAGTTCTTTATATATTTGAGAAATTAGACCTTTGTCAGAGAAATTTGTTATAAATTTTGTCCCCATTTGTTGCTTCCCTTCTCATTTTGGTCACATTGGTTTTCTTTGTACAAATCCTTTTTAGTTTAATATGACCAAAATTATTCATTTTACATCTTGTAATACTCTCTCTCTTGCTTGGTCTTAAATTCTTTCCTTCTCCATACATCTGACTATAGGTATACTATTCTAAGTTCAACTAATTTACTTATAATATCACTCTTTATATTTAAGTCACAAACCCATTTTGACCTTGCTTGGTATATGGTGAGAGATATTGATCTATGCCTAATTTTTGTCATACCATTTTCCAATTTTCCAAGCAGTTTTTGTCAAATAGCTAGTTCTTATCCCAAAAGTTGGGATCTTTGGTTTTATCAAACACTAGTTTGCTGAGGTCATTTCCCCACAGTCTATTCCATTGATCCATGGGAAGTTAAGAGTTTTTTAAAAAAAAATGTAGGACAGACTGTCTAGCTTTCTTCTCTTTTTCCTATGAAAAATCTTTTTTATCTGATACTCACCAAAAAGAGGAACTAATTTCTGAAGGAGAAATGGGGGAAACCTTGGGGAGTTATGAGAGCTCACTTTTCTGTCCTGTTCCCACTACCAGCCCCAAAGTTCCCACCATTTCTCCTTTAGTGATTAGTTTCTCTGTTAGATAGGAACTCAGTTCAAAGTAGTACAATAATCCTCCCTGATGACTTCACATTTTGAAGGTTGCTATTAATATTTAAACAAACTGAGAACTTACTAGATGTTCTGTTTTGGGTATCAAAAATGGTCCAAAAATGGCCAGAGATCATTTTATCATACCTGTATCATGTGTCAAGGAGTGTCATGATCTCTTTCCCAATCTCAACTGCATCTTTCTGCCCAACTTAGAATATAACAATATATAGAATATATAGACTATATAAATGATAATATTGTTTCTCTTTCACCTTCCATTCGTCTCTTTCATGTTTATCACTCCTTAGGTTCCTGGATTTCTTCACAGAACTATATCTTCTTAACATACAATGCTACTCCATATAGCACCCCCTTTACCCATTCTGTTCTTTCAGATAAAGTATACATTTTTCTAGAGTCATGCCCAAGCCCTGGTGCCCATCCTATCAAGTATTAGTTAAAATCAAGGAGGTCAAATTTGACTCACCATTCTTTTTTACCTATACAGAGCATATTTGTGTGCTAGCATATTTGTGTGCTGGCATATAAAGACATGTGTTCAAAATCAGCCTCAGACATGTCTGAATTGTGTGACCCTGGATAAGTCACTTAAGCTCTCAAATGTAAAACGAGAATAAATATTAGCACCTACCTCTGTTGTAAGGAAAAAATGAGATATTTATAAAAATATATCTTTTGACCCAGCAATAACACTAGAAGGTTTATTTCCTAGGGTGAAAAAAGAAAAAGAAACTATATTTACAAAAAATATTTATAGCTATGCTTTTTGTGGTGGCAAAGAATTGGAAACTGAAAGATTGGGGGATGGCTGAACAAGTCGTGGTATATGTTTATAATAGAATATTACTGTGCTATGAGAAATGACAAGCAATGTGATCACAAGAAACCTGGAAAGATTTATATGAAGTGATACAAAGTGAAGTGAGCAAAACCAGTAGTACACAGTAACAGCAGTAGTGTGTGATGATCAACTGTGAATGGCATAACTATTGCTAACAAGGTAAGCATCCATGACAACTCCAGTGGACTCCATGGCCAAAAAGGCTGTCCACTGACACAGAAGATGCAGATAGAGTCCAAATGCAGATTGTAACATACCTTCCTTCACTTTATTTCTTCAAGGCATTTTTCCTCTGGTGTAAGCAATATGTTTTTTTTTCACATGACAAACAGGGAAATATGGATTATATGATAAAATATATACAACGATGTACAAGACTGCTTTCTTGGGGAGGGGAGAAAGGTGAGAGGGAGAGAAAATTTTTTTAAGTTTATTCATTTCTTATTGGAGGGTTTTAAAAAGAAGTAGGGTTAATGATAATCATATCAAAAGAGAAAGAGAAAAACATTGAAAAATCACTTAAAAATACAAATAAGAGACCAAAAGAAAATGCAGAATTGGACCCAGACAAGCAATGTACTGTTGGAACCCTCTTGTTAAATTTGAAATATATGTTTTAAAAGCTATATTTTTAAAAAGGCACATGCTGCCTCCTGTCTATACCTCAGGTTGCTCCGCTGCTTCTGCTAGACTGGCCTGCATCTTCTAAACCAATTGTTTGCTTTCTAAATCTACCTTCATCTTTTGAGATCCTAGGGTGGGTAGTACAAATATTATGATTTCCAATTAAAAGATAAAGAGACTGGTACTTCAGGTAGCTAAGGGATTTGCCCAGTTACCCAGCCCATAAATGTGAGAACTGAGATTCAAACCCAGATTGACCGACTCTTTCCACTGTGATAAAATAACCGTGTCTGATGCATATTTCTTACTGAATACTTAGTTGACTTCCAGAATTGGAAGGAATCTGTCTTACCCTCTAAAGGATCTTCCATTTACAGTTTATTCTAGTATCTAAATTATGACCCTGCCACACACAGATCATGACTTTTTATTCCGTTTATGAGGCTCCTTTTACTCTCCCTGCAAGAACAAGGTCAAGGTGTGCTCTCAGACATCTCTTCATTAACAGCTCTGTTGGTGATGCCTTGGAACTGCTCTGAGGTGTCACAAAGCATGTGAGCAGAAGTCAGATCGCATTGACTGCAGTGTCTGTCCCACTGAGGGTTGTTTTCATGTAATGTGTGTCTAATATTTTTTTTACTCTACTATCCTTTTGTAAATCTGCGCAGCTCCTCCTACCTTGTTGTGTTTATTCCGCTTTTGTCTTTGCACTAAATACTGAAGTTGGTATGGTTTCATTTTACTATGTTGTGTTCTATTAGAAACTTCTAACACTTGGTTCTCATGGAAATTTTTGTCTGAAATTAAGATTTCTGGGAAATGGTATGTGTTGAGTCTGTATAGTGGGATAGGGAACAGGGTTTAGAGTTCACTAAGGGCTTCATTCTTTTGAAGTAACATTTAAGTAGTGCAGTTTGGGTCCCAGAACTTTGTCTTAATTGAGGCCAATATGAAGGGAGGGTGGAAGAATTCTTCTGGCTACCTCTCATTCTCCTGATATCCTTTGTGTACTATCATTTTTACCTCTGCATCAACCAAGCCAGTAAACCTTTTTAGCTACAGACAGTGAATGAATATCCGTGTGGTAATGAAGAAAATCTTGCAATTCTAATACGGCTTCATCCTTAAATGGAAAGGGATACAGCAAACCCTGACTTGAGAGTTGTATATTTGCCACTGGTTTTACTGACAAAGACCAAACTTGGTTTACAAATTCTTAGGACATGCACCTACTTCCCATTCTTTGTGTGTGGTTGGCTGGGGAATAGAGTAGCTGACATTTCACTTTAAAGGGGAAAGGGTGATGTGGAAGGATGTGACTAGTAACATACCATAAGAAGGGATTGTGATTGTTATCTTTGTGGCCACCAGAGCTCTAACTAGGATAGGGCTCCCATGGCCTTTGCCCCAGGGTGCTTTCTTTTCTTCCCCTTATATTGATTTCCTATCCCATGGAGAATAAGGAGACTCCAAGACCTCGGTGGCTGAATCTTGGGATAATGATCAGAAGCAGGGTACACCACAGTGATATGATTCATCTAAGCCAGTAGAGCCCTGGTCAGAAAGAAAGCAGAGCCTTTAAAAAGCCTAGAGGTGAGCAGTGAACAAGAATGTGGTCTCCCGAACTATTTTCTGCCAGTGGAGAGGAGTTTCTTTAGGGGACCTCGATTCTCTAGAGAGGGAGCATACTTCTCTAGATCTCATTGGGTCTGGGAAGAAGTAGCAAAGAGGGAGTCTGTTCCTCACCCACTGATCATCCCTTGAACTGGGGTATTTCAGAGTCCTGCATCCTCTAGTGCAGGGTCGGCAACCTTTTTGGCCGTGAGAGCCATAAACGCCACATTTTTTAAAATGTTATTTCATGAGAGCCATTCAGTGCTCACAGTGCGCGCTCCTGTAACAGCACCTGAAAAAAAATTGACTTTATGGCTCCTGCAGAAAGAGCCACATCTGGCCCTCAAAAGAGCCAGATATGGCTCGAGAGCCATACGTTGCCGACCCCTGCTCTAGGGACAGAAGTAGAGCTACTATGATGAAGGAGAAATACTTCCTTGGCATAGCAATTCTTGGAGAGGATGTCTCTCGGGACCTTCCATTCCAGGGTCTTTCCAGGAACGTAGATAGGGTTGATCTGTAGCAAGGAATGTATTCATCGCATCAGATTCAGATGTGAGAGAGGAGTACTACAACTATAAGGCATCCCAAAAGATGAGGAGGCTCCTGAAAACATGGTCTCCTGAGCCATAATCCATATCTTTTCCCCATTGGAATTTGTCTTCAGACCCTTAATTCTTAATTGTGGTGCTACAAGCTATTATTCTGTTCTTAGAAGAAGCTAGGTGCTTTACCAGGGACTATTCTAGGAAAGGGGTAGAAGGAAAGCTTCTAACTCCTCAAAATATACTTTGGAATTCAGTTTTTCTTTTCCTTTCAGGTTTACAAAAAAAAGTAACCCCTACTCTAATGACATAACCAAAAGCACTTGCAAATTCATATATATTATCTTGTTTGCCATCAGAAACATTTCTGCAATGTTGATGGGGGATATAGAGAAAAGGAAAGCAGATAGCTTTTGACTGGATTTTAAGCTTTTCACTTTATTACAAAAGTTAAACAACATATCCACAGAGCTATGATTTTTGTGATCACAGACTTCACCCAAAGGCAAAAAGCAATGATTATTGGAAGATTCTGGTTCTGATGATTTTTGGAGGGGCTTATATTTTTCAATTGTGCACATTTCCTCATCTCGACTTATGATATAAATGAAAGTCTTATTATTAGCATCAACTTCATGCAGTTTTCCCTTTCAATATCATTGGGCGCATATGTGCAAATGTGCTGGCTACTCTCTGAATGAAAGAAGCCACATCTCCTAAAGAAATGGAAATTAAATTTATTTTCACCAAAACCCTTCAACATAAAAAACTGATAAGATTTTTCAGAGGAAATGACATTAAAGAAGAAGCATTACCATCTACTTTGTTGCTGTATCTCAAAGACCATGGAAACTTTCCATCTGACTTGCAGCTTAAACCTTCCATATGTGTTGTCGATCCTCATTAGAATGTTAGGTCAGCAGAACTGTCTTATGTTTCTATTTGTACCCCCAGAGTTTGGCACAGTGAGTGGTTATCATGTAGCTTGTTTTCTTGATTCTGCTTATTTTTTGATCTGCATCAGTTCACTGAAGTCTTACCAAGGTTCTCTGAACTGCTTATATTCATTTTTGAGTATACATTCACATATACCAACAGTTTCTTCAAACATTCCCTAATTGGTGGACACCATCTTGCCTTCCTAGTGCTATACTATTAGAGAAAAGGTGCTACAATAAGAATTATTTTACATGTGGGACCTTTTCATCTGTTTTTTACCTTAATGTCTATATCTAGTATTAACATCATTATTTCAAAGGATTTGTATAATTTAGTGATTTTTAAAATTTGCCAACAGTTACTGTGCTTGGATTTGACTTCACCATCATCATTATACTGCTACCTGTCACACCTTGCCCCTGCCTGCTGTTGTGCCTTCTATTTCCATCTCTATCCCAAGGAAAAGTTCATTGCTAGGAAACTCATCATCACAGAGATTGCATCAGCTCTGGTACTTATAACTTAGCAGTATCACAGTTGCCTTTGTCCTTCTGATTGGGTGGCTGGAGGTTGGAAAAAAATTCTTCTGAAAGTTTTCCTTTAAAGAAGTCTCAGAAGCTGAAGCAAGTCTTCATTCCACACTGCTTGGATTCAACTCCACTGACCTCGGATCTCTTAGCCACTGTTCTCCTTTAGTTGTATCCACCTCTTTATGACCTTATATGGAATTTTTTTGGCAGATATTGGAATGGTTTGCCCTTTTCTTCTCCAGTGGATTAAGCAAACAGAGGTTAAGTAACTTGCCCAAGGTCACACAAGGTCCTTGATCCACTGATCCATCTAGCCTAGCCAAGCTTCCTTTTCCCCTTCTTTTCAGCTTCCTTTTATGTGTTGTCTTTGCCACTAAATTATAAGCTCCTTGAGGGCAGGGATCTTTCTTTTTCTCATGTATTTCTCCAGTATTTAACCCAGTAACTGGCACATAATAGGTGCTTAAGAATGTTTATTCCATTGCATTGTATTATTGAATAGTTCTAAATTATTGTCCAGAATGATTAGACCTTGGTCCTGCCAAGAATATAGCAGAGAGTTTGACTTTCTATAGCCACACTAGCATTTACTATTTTTGGTTTTTCTCATCACTGCCAAACTGGGTGTGAGATGAAACACCAGAGTCATTTCAGTTTGCATTTTTCTTTTTGCATTTTGGAGCATTCTTTCACATGGTTTTTGATAACTTGAATTTCTCCTTTTGAAAACTTCCTGCTTCTGTTCTTTCATCGCTTATCTTCTGGAATGACTTGTCTTTTTATATTTGTGTCCATTTCCTATCTATCTTAAATATCAAACTTTTTTCAGAAATATTTGCTATGAAGATTACTCTTCCCCTGGTTCACCAGTTCTTATCTAATTCTAACCACATTGCTGTCATTCCTACAAAAGCTTTTCAATTTTATATAATTAAAGTTGGGGTTGGTTTTTTTTTTACCTTTTAAGAAGTTCTCTGTTATCCTTTGGTTATGATTTCTCTTTTATTTTTTAGTTCTCTAATTTTTTAAAAATTCTGTGACTTTTTAATATTAAAGTTATTTACTCAATTAGAGCTTATTGTAATATATGGTATAAAATCTTGGTACAAACCAGATTTCTGCCAAAATGCTGTTCTGTTAACAACTTTTGTCAAACAAAATTTTTAAATTAAAAATCTTTACTCCAGATAATCAATAATTCAACAACCACTTAATAAGCAGTGGCCGTTGATAAAGTACTTTGGTTGACACTAGAGAAAGAAAGATTCAAACAAAAAGACCCTTCTTTTAAGAAACTTAATTTGAATTAGGAGACAATGCAAATAGATAAGTACAAGATAATGGGGAGAGAGGAGGCACTAATAACTACAAGAATCAGGAAAAGTTTCTCTAATAATAATATTTATGTAGCACCTTAAGATTTGCAAAATTGTAGACTTAAATTATGTCATTTGATATTCACAACAGCCATGTGAGTTAGATATTACAGATAGTATTCCCATTTTACAGATGACGAAAACTGAAGCTCAAAAAGTTTAAATGGCTTGACCAATATCATGTAGTAATATAACATTTTCCAGAAATTAATAGTAATTCTGGCTCAACCACTTGTTATCTGTGAGTAATAACTTTTCTATGTCTTAATTTACTAATTTTACAGATGGAGGAGCCTAGACTAGGTCTCCAGATCTAAGTTCCCTTCCAGATCAAAGTCTGTGACCCAAGAACACAAGATAACAGTGTTTCCTTTTTATTCTGGAATAGAATTGTTGGGGAGGAGGCAAAAACAGAGAAAGAAAACTACAGACCAATCTCCCTAATGAACATAGATGCAAAAATCTTAAATAGAATACTAGCAAAAAGACTCCAGTAAGTGATCAAGAGGGTTATCCATCATGATCAAGTGGGATTTATACCAGGAATGCAAGGATGGTTCAACATTAGGAAAACCATATACATAATTGACCATATCAACAAGCTAACAAACAAAAATTATGATTATCTGAATAGAGGCATAGGGAGAAGGAAGTGACCATGTAAATATTCAAAAGGAAGACTACAACATGTACTGTAAATATGGTCTTGTCTGGATATTATAGTGTTCTTTTCATTTATATTATCACCTAAGAAAAATTACCAAATGAATGCTTGTGAAATTTAATAAAATCTCTACTACATAGCCAAATGCTATGAACTCATGTCTTTATTTGTCTATTATTTGAACTCATGTCTTTCTGACTTTAAGTGCTACTCCTAGAATCAGGGAGACTTAAGTTCAAATTTAGCCTCAGACACTCACTGGTGGGTGACCCTGGGCAAACCATTTAACCTCTCTCTGCCTCAGTTTCCTCACCTATAAAATGAGGATAATTATAGCACCTACCTCCCAGGGTCGTGAAGATCAAATAAGATAATACTTGTAAAGTGTGAAGAACACGGGTCTAGCACATAGTAGTTGTTTAGTAAATAGTTGCCTCCTTTTCTTCCTTCCTTGCCTCCCTAAGAGGAAGCTGAAGCCCATAACAATGAAGTGACTTGCCCAGGATCACACAATTGGGAAGTGCCAGAAGCATATTTGAAATTCCTGACTCTAAATCCAGTGCCCTCTCCACAGAGTATGTTGCTTCTTGAGATATGACCATGATATAAAAACAAACCAAATAAAACTTGTTTCTAAAAAATAATCAATAGAAACCTAGCAGAGTCCTACACTAGAGAATAAATCTAGAGAGTGTTCTTTCTAAAGCAGTGTTGGGGGAAAATAAGGTTTGAAAAGAAGTCACATTCTACATTCTAACTCTTGTCTATCCTGTTTTTACTGCCTGGGCTCTCCAAAGTCTAGGAGATCTTACCTCATCATCCCTTCAGCTTCCTTCAAGGCTCAGTTGGGGTGCCTCCTGTTCTGAAGGCACTCAGGCTGAGAGGGCAAGAAGTGTTTGGGGCAGGGGGTTTGTCTTCAGATCTCAATGCTGAGCCCATTGTCTTACCCACAGTGGGTCCTGCTTAAATAAATGCTCACAGAATTTGATCAAATTCCTATTTCCATTGAAGATCTCAGGTAGGGGCCAGCACTGTGCTGCTGATAGAGATTGCATCAGTTTCCCCTCTGTCTAAAATTCCAAATAGAAGCCTTTTGTCTTGTGGCATTTGAGTGAAAATTTCCACTTTCCTTCCTTCACTCATCAAGCCCTGAGATTTATATCACGTTGCTCTAATCCCTTTATTGACTAAGAGATCAACCCTGTCCTATAGGAGTCCTGTTGTTTGTACAAGAAGGGTAGTGGGCTACCAGTACTCTACAATTTCTGGTAGAAGTGAAGACTATTGAGGCTCCTTTTTGATGAAGCCATATTTCATTTATTTTTGCTTTTAGATTACACATTTTTGAAAAGATTAACTTTTGTCTGGATTACAACGAACCTCTTGTGGTTCTATTAAACAATTTTGCCATGAAATTATCTTGTTAGCAATCAAAGAAATCATTTGATGGCCATTTTGTTGGCTGCTCTTACCACTCTACCTTGTCTACAAGGCGAAGTAGGGAAGATCCAAATGTTTTGATTTAGCATCTATCCAACATGGTTACAAGAATTATTTCTTTTCTTGGCTTTTGTATAAATGAATGAAGTGCTGTACTTATTATGTAGTTACTATGTACAGAGTTCTATGTTAAGTCCTAGAGATACAAACAGAAAAGACAGTGCCTGCTCTCAAAGACTTCCCATTCTAATGGAGGATAAACTTAATACATATGGAAGGTTTCAGTGGCAAGTCAGATTTAAAGGTCCCGAGGTCTTTAAGGTACAACAACTAAACAGATGGTAACGCCTCTCTCTCTCTCTCTCTCTCTCTCTCTCTCTCTCTCTCTCTCTCTCTCTCTCTCTCTCTCTCTCTCTCTCTCTCTCTCTCTCTTAATATCACTTCCCTTAATAAATATATCAATTTCTGATATGGAACTATTTGACAAAACCAAGGACTCTGGAGACAAGGACTTTCTGTTCTCCGTCTTCAATAGAAGTGGCTACAAGACTTGTAGGAGCAGTTTCTAGGCTACATCACAGGATGATAGTTCAGGTTCTTGGGAAGAGTTTATCAGGATCTAAATGGAGCTGATAGTTACAGTGGTGGTGGTGGTGGTGGTTTGACTTATCAGCACCTGTTTGTCTCTTTCCCCAGGTATCCTGTTGCTTTACTGAAGGCCGGCTTGCCTGCCAATTGGTGGGAAAGGCTGGTCCCCTCTACACAGTGGTTTTACCTAGTTGATGGCAGTAAGCGAAGGGCTGGAATTCTAAAAGTAGTGTTGGTGTAAAGGGGTTCAGCAACTCCCAGGGCTCCTGTGCCTCTCCACATGTTAGGAGCAGCTGGTTAGCTATTGGTGGCAGCAAAGAGGAAAATGAGCCCTTCTCCACAATGATTTCTCCTCTCAATAATTCCTGGTGCCTAGCATAGTGCCAAGCATAAAGTATATGTATCTTGATCAGCACTTGCAAATGCCCAATGCTGCATCTTGTACATAAACACTAAATAAATAGGTATTGATGATACAGTCTTATCTTAGGTATTATTTACGTGAACTGCAGAAATGTGGTTTTGTCTCATTGTAGTTAAACTAAGATGGACAATATTTTTACTGTCTCTTATTTCTGGGTCATTCTTCTAAAGGAGGTTATAATTGCAGACAGTTTCAAAGAAACAGTGTAACTAGAGAAGTCTGAGAAGTCAAAACTACTTTTTAGGTTCCAAGTAGGGGTTGAATGGTCTGTTGGGGATATTGTAAAGGTCTAGGTTAGACTAGATAAACACTGAGATTTCCAATTCTGAAGAGTCACTGATTCTATTACTCTAAGGCATATTTCAATTGGATATTTAGAATATATTTTCTTTGTCAAATTTCCACAGGATTAAAATGCTCCAGTGACCAGAAGATTAAAAATGACAATTCAGCATATGAAATATTGCCCCAAATGCCATTCAGAAAGATTCCATTCATTAAACTTGCAAGAAAAGTTTATAAGTGTTTTCTTGAAAAAAATCAAACAATTACTTCAAAATAGAGATTTTCCTACTATAAATGACAGAATGGCTAGCTATATATACACACACAATAGATAGCACCTCCAGGATAAATAGCACCTCCAGGATAATATACTTCCCCCCTAATACATTATGAACCATATTTTAGAAAAAGTACCAAACTTTATCTCCCCCAAACTAGTCGCTTCCAAGTTTGACTTAATGTTGCATGTTTTCTTTCTGTTATTTGGTTATTTTCTCACTTCTATAATTATTGTCTATCTATAACTTTTTGTTGGTTGGTCAATTGATGCTTCCCCTTTGGTTCTGCCAGTTCTTGAGGCTTTGGGGAAAAGCTTACAATACTGCTTTATGGAAGTAACATTCTCAAATTTTATTCTGTGTTGATTAATTTGTTCCAAGTTTGCATCCCTGAAAATCTTTAGTTCTTTGCTTAATGCTGACAAGTTAACCAGATCAGGGCATTCATCTTCCTGAAAATCAGCAGGAATTCTTCCTTGATGTATTTGATCTTCTTCCTTGGTGATATTTTTGGTGCTTTTTTCCTCTTCATGAAAATCAGGGGAGAATACCTTATGCACTTTCTCTTGCTTTCTTCAACAGTCTCTCCCTGAATTTTTCCTAATAAATGATTGAATTCAGTCATTTCAAAATTCTGTGCACTAGCCTTATTCTTAGACAGCACATCTGTATTTCTTCATACCTTCTTCAGAGGAGTTCATTTTAGAATTGTCAGCTAATTTATCTATGAAGTTTCTTCCATCTTCCCACTTTGTAGTCTTCACTTTCTCTGTCAGTTCTTCAAGTGAAGAAGGACGTTCATATCCTTCACCTGTTCCAAGACTTTCACCATCAGGAGCTAGCAGATGAAGAAGTTCACCATCTTCCTGCATTTCTTTTGTAGATCCACTGGCAGAAATTTCTACAACAGGAGAGTCCCTCCTGATTTCTCTAAAAGTTGGCAAAAGTCCACTTTCATAATTGAAATATCTTATGAAAAAATCTTTTATGGATTTAACATCTCTGTCAAAGTACTGTTTGTCATTTGAATGAGATGTTGAGAATATTTGTGGGAAATCAGTCATGGTTATGTGGTCATCTTTATCCAAAATTAGATTGAATTCATTGAAATCACCATGAATTAATCTATGATTGGCAATTTTAATCATTAGTTACATGGCTTCATTTTATGCTGTGGCACAATCTTCAATGAGATGTATCTGGCACAAAGGGTAACCCTCTATGAGCTCCATGACTATCGCATGTTGATTATCATCTATTAGTTTTGGAATTGGAACTTTCCTCTCATAGAGTGCCTTTGTATAGGCAAATTTCTTCATGGCAGATAAATGGGATAAATGAAGCCAAATTATGGAATGAAGTCCTTCCCAGTCTATGATGTTTTCGTGCAAATTGTTTCTCCTCTTCATTTGCAACAATGTCAATATCCAATTCTTTGCCAACAACCATCTGATTTCTAATGGAGACAACCACCTGTCTTCAAGACAGCAAAGAAGTGGGTAATCATAACCTGCATTTGTCAACTGATAACCTTGGACAGTTTTAGTTTTACTCATAAGCTAAAAGCTAATGTTTTGCCAGTTTGCCAGTTCTTTCAAAATCTTATTACAATCATCATGTTTAAGGCTCGCATTAAAGACAATCCAACTACAAGGTTTGAAGATTCTTCCTGCCCATTTCAATTTCAATTGGAACCCTAAAGTTAAACTACAATAGCTTGGCCATGTTCACTTTACCCATGGCTGCTCCAAGTGACAACCGGCTCTGGCATTCCTGTTTTTTAATCAAGGATATTGTGTCAAAGGGGATTTCCTNCTCTCTCTCTCTCTCTCTCTCTCTCTCTCTCTCTCTCTTTTAATATCACTTCCCTTAATAAATATATCAATTTCTGATATGGAACTATTTGACAAAACCAAGGACTCTGGAGACAAGGACTTTCTGTTCTCCGTCTTCAATAGAAGTGGCTACAAGACTTGTAGGAGCAGTTTCTAGGCTACATCACAGGATGATAGTTCAGGTTCTTGGGAAGAGTTTATCAGGATCTAAATGGAGCTGATAGTTACAGTGGTGGTGGTGGTGGTTTGACTTATCAGCACCTGTTTGTCTCTTTCCCCAGGTATCCTGTTGCTTTACTGAAGGCCGGCTTGCCTGCCAATTGGTGGGAAAGGCTGGTCCCCTCTACACAGTGGTTTTACCTAGTTGATGGCAGTAAGCGAAGGGCTGGAATTCTAAAAGTAGTGTTGGTGTAAAGGGGTTCAGCAACTCCCAGGGCTCCTGTGCCTCTCCACATGTTAGGAGCAGCTGGTTAGCTATTGGTGGCAGCAAAGAGGAAAATGAGCCCTTCTCCACAATGATTTCTCCTCTCAATAATTCCTGGTGCCTAGCATAGTGCCAAGCATAAAGTATATGTATCTTGATCAGCACTTGCAAATGCCCAATGCTGCATCTTGTACATAAACACTAAATAAATAGGTATTGATGATACAGTCTTATCTTAGGTATTATTTACGTGAACTGCAGAAATGTGGTTTTGTCTCATTGTAGTTAAACTAAGATGGACAATATTTTTACTGTCTCTTATTTCTGGGTCATTCTTCTAAAGGAGGTTATAATTGCAGACAGTTTCAAAGAAACAGTGTAACTAGAGAAGTCTGAGAAGTCAAAACTACTTTTTAGGTTCCAAGTAGGGGTTGAATGGTCTGTTGGGGATATTGTAAAGGTCTAGGTTAGACTAGATAAACACTGAGATTTCCAATTCTGAAGAGTCACTGATTCTATTACTCTAAGGCATATTTCAATTGGATATTTAGAATATATTTTCTTTGTCAAATTTCCACAGGATTAAAATGCTCCAGTGACCAGAAGATTAAAAATGACAATTCAGCATATGAAATATTGCCCCAAATGCCATTCAGAAAGATTCCATTCATTAAACTTGCAAGAAAAGTTTATAAGTGTTTTCTTGAAAAAAATCAAACAATTACTTCAAAATAGAGATTTTCCTACTATAAATGACAGAATGGCTAGCTATATATACACACACAATAGATAGCACCTCCAGGATAAATAGCACCTCCAGGATAATATACTTCCCCCCTAATACATTATGAACCATATTTTAGAAAAAGTACCAAACTTTATCTCCCCCAAACTAGTCGCTTCCAAGTTTGACTTAATGTTGCATGTTTTCTTTCTGTTATTTGGTTATTTTCTCACTTCTATAATTATTGTCTATCTATAACTTTTTGTTGGTTGGTCAATTGATGCTTCCCCTTTGGTTCTGCCAGTTCTTGAGGCTTTGGGGAAAAGCTTACAATACTGCTTTATGGAAGTAACATTCTCAAATTTTATTCTGTGTT
This sequence comes from Gracilinanus agilis, assembly GCF_016433145.1. Classification (NCBI taxonomy): domain Eukaryota; kingdom Metazoa; phylum Chordata; class Mammalia; order Didelphimorphia; family Didelphidae; genus Gracilinanus; species Gracilinanus agilis. The sequence continues at coordinate 127,160,474 of NC_058135.1, forward strand.
GATTAATTTGTTCCAAGTTTGCATCCCTGAAAATCTTTAGTTCTTTGCTTAATGCTGACAAGTTAACCAGATCAGGGCATTCATCTTCCTGAAAATCAGCAGGAATTCTTCCTTGATGTATTTGATCTTCTTCCTTGGTGATATTTTTGGTGCTTTTTTCCTCTTCATGAAAATCAGGGGAGAATACCTTATGCACTTTCTCTTGCTTTCTTCAACAGTCTCTCCCTGAATTTTTCCTAATAAATGATTGAATTCAGTCATTTCAAAATTCTGTGCACTAGCCTTATTCTTAGACAGCACATCTGTATTTCTTCATACCTTCTTCAGAGGAGTTCATTTTAGAATTGTCAGCTAATTTATCTATGAAGTTTCTTCCATCTTCCCACTTTGTAGTCTTCACTTTCTCTGTCAGTTCTTCAAGTGAAGAAGGACGTTCATATCCTTCACCTGTTCCAAGACTTTCACCATCAGGAGCTAGCAGATGAAGAAGTTCACCATCTTCCTGCATTTCTTTTGTAGATCCACTGGCAGAAATTTCTACAACAGGAGAGTCCCTCCTGATTTCTCTAAAAGTTGGCAAAAGTCCACTTTCATAATTGAAATATCTTATGAAAAAATCTTTTATGGATTTAACATCTCTGTCAAAGTACTGTTTGTCATTTGAATGAGATGTTGAGAATATTTGTGGGAAATCAGTCATGGTTATGTGGTCATCTTTATCCAAAATTAGATTGAATTCATTGAAATCACCATGAATTAATCTATGATTGGCAATTTTAATCATTAGTTACATGGCTTCATTTTATGCTGTGGCACAATCTTCAATGAGATGTATCTGGCACAAAGGGTAACCCTCTATGAGCTCCATGACTATCGCATGTTGATTATCATCTATTAGTTTTGGAATTGGAACTTTCCTCTCATAGAGTGCCTTTGTATAGGCAAATTTCTTCATGGCAGATAAATGGGATAAATGAAGCCAAATTATGGAATGAAGTCCTTCCCAGTCTATGATGTTTTCGTGCAAATTGTTTCTCCTCTTCATTTGCAACAATGTCAATATCCAATTCTTTGCCAACAACCATCTGATTTCTAATGGAGACAACCACCTGTCTTCAAGACAGCAAAGAAGTGGGTAATCATAACCTGCATTTGTCAACTGATAACCTTGGACAGTTTTAGTTTTACTCATAAGCTAAAAGCTAATGTTTTGCCAGTTTGCCAGTTCTTTCAAAATCTTATTACAATCATCATGTTTAAGGCTCGCATTAAAGACAATCCAACTACAAGGTTTGAAGATTCTTCCTGCCCATTTCAATTTCAATTGGAACCCTAAAGTTAAACTACAATAGCTTGGCCATGTTCACTTTACCCATGGCTGCTCCAAGTGACAACCGGCTCTGGCATTCCTGTTTTTTAATCAAGGATATTGTGTCAAAGGGGATTTCCTGTATAATTGTGGAGCCAATTGGTAAAAATCAATCTGGGTTGTTAGGAATACAGACTCAAGTCATAGAATAAAGAGATAATATTCTAGTCAATAAAATTAGGTTGGACTCATTGACCCCCTCACACACTTTCTCCTTTGAGATTCTGATAGGCAAAAAAATATCCCTAGAAGAAAAAGAAGTGAATTCCATTGAGGACTGAGAAAGGGAAATGGGGATAGAAAATAAATAATAACTCTGTGAGTGTGCAAAGGGAAAAAATCCAAATATAATCATTTTGGTGACATTTTGTATAGTCTTTTTTTTTCCTTTTTTTTTTTTAAACCCTTGTACTTCGGTGTATTGTCTCATAGGTGGAAGAGTGGTAAGGGTGGGCAATGGGGGTCAAGTGACTTGCCCAGGGTCACACAGCTGGGAAGTGGCTGAGGCCGGGTTTGAACCTAGGACCTCCTGTCTCTAGGCCTGACTCTCACTCCACTGAGCTACCCAGCTGCCCCCTGTATAGTCTTTTGCATAAAGCCAACAGTGATATTTTTGGGGTCAGATTAAAATGTTTGTAGATCACTTTACAAGATAATGTTTATAGGACACTATACAGGATAGAGCACTGAACCAGGAGTCAGAAACTTGAGTTCAATTTCAACTTCAGATACGTACTAGATATCTGACCCTGTCTTCATTGTCTGCCTTAATTTCCTCAACTGTAAATGGAACATATCTCAAAGGGTTGTTGTGAGGATCAAATGAGAAAATATTTGTAAAGTACATATAACAGACACTATAAATGCTTGTGTTAGGAGATCAGGGGAAAAGGAAAAGAAACTATATGTTCTAAGATATTTATAGCAGTTCTTTTTGTAGTGGCAAAGAACTGGAAATTGAGAGATGTCCATCAATTGGGAAATGGCTAGACAATTTGAGGTGTATTATTTTGATGGAATACTACTGCACCATAAGCAACAATGAGCAAGTTATTTTTTTTTTATTTGAAAGACTTGCATGAAGTAATGAAGAGTAAAATGAGTTGAACTTAAAGAATGTTATATACAGCTATAAAATTAATACTTGAAGAGTAACTTATGAATGTCCAGAGAACAAACTAAAAAATAGAAACACGAAAGACATAACCTACATGTATATATGTATATATATATATATATATATATACACAAACATATATTTTTGTCAGGGTGATGCCTTTTATGGTATAGGGAAGAGAAAGGGAAAGGCTGATATATCTTGGAATAAATTATGCTAAATAAATTAATTTTTTAAAATCTAAATAAATAAATAATGAATACTTGCTTTCCCCATTACTACCATGACCACCACCAAATAAATAGAAAGAAAGAAAAAAGAAAGAAAGAAAGAAAGAAAGAGGGGGGAAAGAAGAAAAGAAAAGAGAAAAGAGAAGAGGAGGAAAGGAAAGGAAAGGAAAGGAAAGGAAAGGAAAGGAAAGGAAAGGAAAGGAAAGGAAAAAGCTTTATGCAGTTTTAAGTTTTTATACTTTAAAATTGCCTGAAGACTTTTGGGATACCCTATATAATAAATGGGAACCACTATTATTTTCACAAGCATCTCCTTTCCTTATTTTTTATGGTTTTCAGAGGGAAATGACCTGAGGATAGGTCACTATCCCACAGTTATTCTCTTTTAGTTAATGTTCTGCCAACTATTGCAGAGGCGAATGAAATAAACTGCCTTTTTTAATGTGGTATGAAATCCTCTTCTGAAGACATATTGAAAAGGATTTTTAGGACAACTAGTAGTGGAAGGGATAGCATGTAATATTCTGTTTGTTAGCACATGTTTTTAATCTCTACCTCTAGGTCTCTATATTTTGGAAGTTTTTCATTACAGGTAGCTTGTAATGAAACAATACCATATATGTATCAACATTTATTTTTAAATGTTATTCTTACACTTTTATGGATCAATGTAATATCTGGATGATTTTCTTCCTTCTCTGACTGTACTTCTGACTCTCTCCAGACTTTGCCTACCATGACTCGACTGTCTTTCCATCTTAAAATGTCCTTGTAAGGAACACCTTCTAGCAGATGAATCATACTTCATCCCACACCTTCCTCCCCCGCCCTCCACCCCACAATCATGCTTTTGATTTTCCAGACTTCTTAATCATTCTTTGGCATGGGCCCTTCTCCCTACTTCTTCTCACTTTTTAGACCCCCTTTATTTGTTGTCTTACCCATGAGAATGCAAGCTCCTTGAGGTTAAGGAATATCTTTTTGCTAATATGTATATACCCAGAGCTCAGAACAATTACTGGCACAATAAATGTGCCACTCACCTTCTGTCTGTGATAATGTTCTGGATTTAGTACAGTTTATTTGCTGAATTCCTAAAGATGGTTGGGTTCATATCTGAATTGTAGGGATTTATTATCTGTCAGTTTATACAGGACAATGATCTTTTCATATATAATTCTAGCTACTAATTGTGCCTTTCTATGGATTTGATATAGAATTAACCTTTTCTATGTCATGGTCTCCTTTGTCCATCTGAAGAAGCCTATCAATAACTTCTCAGAAGAAAATTTAAATTACATAAAATAAGATGCAGAGATGATAAAGGAAACCAATTATGTTGAAATATAGTTATAAAATATTTTTTAAAAGAAACTTATCTAGGAAGGGTACAGTGATGTACATTTTTAGAAAAAAATATTTTAGTACCAAAAATATTTCTGTTTTTCTCAGTTTGAATATAGGTCACAGTTTTTTCTCTTATTTACCTTTTGTGTCATTCAATTAAAAAAGACATTTCGACCTTCATCCTAACTACCTTATATGTACCTAAAGTTTCTAATGGAGAGTGATAAAGAATCATAAAATTTCCCATTTAAAAAGGACATCAAGGGTTGTCCACTCTGCTCTGCAAGATATCTGGTGACAAATAAATCACTATTATTTCACATTTAAAAAAAATTCATGGACTACACATTATGAACCCCTGAAGTTGATAAGAAATCTTTGCAAGCTTTTGTGAGTGAAAAGTTCCCCAGTTCTCACTGTTTCATTACATAATCTACTTTAATCAAAATGTCCTTTATGTTCAAATGTTCTTTAAGTATAACCTTTCCATAATTTCTGGTGGCAGTAATTTTATTCTTTTTTTTTAAACTCTTACCTTCCATCTTGTAATCAATACTGTGTATTGGTTCCAAGTCAGAAGAGCAATAAGGGCTAGGCAATGGGAGTTAAGTGACTTGCCCAGGGTCACACAGCTAGTAAGTGTCTGAGGCCAGATTTGGACCCAGGACTTCCCATCTCTGGACCTGACTCTCAATCCACTGAATCACCCAGCTGCCCCCACTTTATTCTTATTATTTTAAGCCATTCTATTTCTATATGTAGCCTTTATAAGCTCTGAACATCTGACTTAGACCAATTCGCAATAGAATTCAATCAGTTCCTCCTGTGCAACATCTCCACTTCAAGGTTTTAGGGCAGTGTTGGTGAAGGTTTTCAAGTTAATGTGCCCAAACTGCAACTTCAAGCTGCCTGTGAATCCCCAGCATTACCCAGAGAGCAGAGGGAGGAAGTGCTTACTTTGGGCAGCTGGGCAGAGGAGTGGGGAATGCAAAAATAAATGTCCTCAGGTGCAGTAGAGGGGGAATGGAGCAATTTCCCCAGTGCCTGATTGGCATGCATGCCAATATCTTGCCAGCACTGTTGTAGGGCATCCCCTTCAGGGTCAAAGTGATTCTTCTATAATGCTATCAGCTCAAGTTCCCATTCTGGTTTGTTCTCTTCCCAATATCAATCACTAGTTACTGTGAGCATCTATCTGAAATCATCAATACCCTCCAGTGATAAGCAACCCAATTTCATTTAATCAATTAGCTTTTCCTGGAAGATAGAACAAGGACAAAAGTACAAATGTCTTAACATTATATGAGTTTTCTTCGGAAATGCTTAGGATCCATTGCCATGTATTTTACTGCTAAAAGTAGATGCTGAGACTCTATGGGTGTTTATTGTTTGAAATGTTTTTCTGTTTCTGATAATAATGATAATAATTAGCAAAATTATTATATGAATCCTTGGAAAAATGAATGTATCTTACTTTCTGAGATGTAGATACACATGCAGACATGCATATTTTTCCAGAAAGATTTGTGTGATCTAAATTTTTATAAATTGTCACATTTTAAAAACTAATATGTTAAAGGAATGTTATAGTATATTTCTTTTCTTTTCTTTCCTCTTTTCTTTCTTTCTTCCTCCCTTCCTCCCTTC
>NC_058135.1:127169076-127255464 GCF_016433145.1 Gracilinanus agilis
TTCCTTCCTTCCTTCCTTCCTTCCTTCCTTCCTTCCTTCCTTCCTTCCTTCCTTCCTTCCATTTATCCATCCATCTTGGTTTTCTACTTGCCCCTACTGAAGAAGATTTAGCACTAATGTTAGTGATAGTTCCCTGATTAAGCTTGAATTCCTTCTTAGGTTACTCCACTGTTACCACACTGAGCAGTACAGATTGATTTGTGGGCAAGTTCCATTAATGCTATCAATGAGTTTGGCCTTCAAATGGCAAGGAGTTGGGAGAGAGGAAGAAAAAGACATCACCAATTCCCAGGCAAAGACACAAAATGGCTCTGGAACTGCAGGAGAAGGGGAACATGAGATTATGACAATGACTGTGGAACTTCAACCTTGGCTGGACATCAGTCCTACTACCCCAGTTTGGCTGCAAATTGGCAGGAGCAAAGAGTGGGCTGTTACAAAAGTGGGTTATTGATAAACTAGTAAAAAATGACAGATGAGATAAAGTAGCATTGGAAATTTTTTTTTGCCAATTTAGCCAAAAAATGCATCTGAAATAAGACAGGCATATAGAAATTTTTGGTCTGAATCATGACCACCTTATCATCCCTTGTTCTATCTCCTGTTTCTTTGCCACTGTGGCTTCAGATCTGGGCTACCTACTGACTTTCCAGTTTTCAAGCTGATCGTTGCCATGTGTGCAAAATCCTGTTTCATCATGATGGGGATGCTGACCAGTAACTCCTCGAATAAGGAGAAAAGCATTTTCCTTGTGAGGCACTGAGAGATCCATCAGGAATGGATTCTGATAATGTTTGGCAGCTCTTTTTAGCTTGAAACAAATTGATGGCAAGTATACCCTGAAGCTGACCTTCATCAGCAGGAGAAGGAAGCAGCATAGGGAATTGCAGTTTATTAAGTCCATCACTAAGGGCTTTTTTTGACAAGATTAGGATTTCAGTTATGGTGGTCTCTTAGCTTAAGATTTCCAAGCACCACAACAGCCTTACCACAGAGAGAGAGAAATGAAATAACCATTCCTAGAAAACTAATGGTATCATAACACACACACACACACACACACACACACACACACTACCCATGGGTCAAAAGCTAAAATAGAATAAAATAAAGAATAATTAAAATGTCTAATATTTTACAAAGAAATCATGTCCCTTCTTGAATCACTAGGATTTCCCAATACAGAAGCAAGTGTTGGGAGCAAGTGTCTAGATCATAGTCAGACTTGGTCTGTTTGGCTTCATAGTCTTAACCTGCCATTCTGGTCATTCCCTGACCTCTGTGATTGGATAAAAAGATTCTTGACTTATCAAGGACCTTTAGACAGAGTTTTTGCTTCAAGCTTTATAGACTTCCTCTTTTGTACCTGGCAGTGCTTTATACTACACAGCTTCCTGCCATGACCACCTCTTTTTTTCTTTTTTAACCTGTTCCCCATATTACTGACTTTGTTGTACCTATTCATCTTTTCTTTATCCCAAGCACTCCCTCCTTTAGGAATTCAGGACAAAACTTTAGGTACAACAGTTTCTGTTTGTAGACCTACTTTTTAAAAAAGTTGTGTTTATTTGACTCAATTGGGAGGTATTTAAAAGTAATATTACATAACATTCATAACTTTAATTTGTTGAAAACAGACTAGGAAAGGGAGAGAAGCTTTCTTCCGGATGTCAGGTTTAGCGTACTGAACCAATCAGCCAATGGCATTTTTAGTCCTCTTTAGGCCATCCATGGTTCCTTCCCCCTGAATCCCCTACTCTTACATGTCTTAAGTGTTCTTCTGTGTCCCTTACTATTATTATCTAAATAAAATTTTCAGTTTCAAAAATTAAAAATTTCCATTTTTCCATCTGTTCCAACACAGAACAGATATAAAAAGAAAGAAATTATATTGCAATTTATTACAACAAATAGATTTTCACATAAGAGAATCTGAAAAAAATCAGAGAAATCTATATTGTTTTTAAACATTGTTTTTCTATCATTATAGGGTAAACTTCAGAGCCTAAAAACTCCTGGACTAAATGGTAGTAGCTGACTATCTGTCTTAGACTGTAAGTTTCTAAAGGGCAGAAGAAAGTTTTATCTACAAAAATCTAGATAAAACACTACATCAAGATAGAGCTTTTTAATAAATGTTTCAGAGACCTAAGAAGGCAGAGGACTATGACAAAGAATCTAAAAGGATGTTGACAGGCAGAACATTAGGATGAATATAATTAGATGAAATTCTAAAAGTGTTCCTGCAGGTGGATACAAAAAAATACTTGATAAGTATAGGGTATGTGTACTATTGCACATGTAGGTTATATGTATATACAGGTAGGTTATATGGATTGGTCTAAAAGCAGGTCACGAGGAGGTGTTAAGTGGTTTCTTCTACCACTTTCCAGGGAAGGCTTTGATTTATGCTGGAGGGGAACACAAGGTTGACCCTACAAGTTTGGCCTGAATGGCTCTCCTCAGAAAAAGGATAGTAGATGATAGTAGACTGGAATTATATCTCTCTGCCCAAAAGAATTAAGTTTAGAGAAATCATTTTTTAGGTTCAAGCCACTTTTCCTAGTCACTATTCCTTAATGAGAAAAGATTGTTCTTAACTATATCGAAAGATTTGATTCTCTTCCCACCAAATACCACTTATACAAAAGACCATCACGCATAGTGAATAGGGAATCAACCCATTTATCCAAGCCAAAAACAAATAGAAATCAGAGAAATTATACAAATTAGAATATTGGGACAATACACAGGTTGAATAAATTCACCCACTGAGAGTAAAGTATCTCAGTTCAACTTAGAGAGTCCCTAATCTCATCCAAGGGGAAATTCCCTGAAATTTCTAGTTCTGTAAACTGCAAACAGGAATATGCTCAAGGTGCCACCTCCTCTATGTGCTGGCTTCTTCCCAGAGTCTTTCTCTCCCTCCAGGAGCCAGCTTCCTGAAGACAGCCTAAAGTTGAGTGAATTCTCTCTTGAAAGCTGAAGACAAGGGGGAAAAAAAGGAAAGAAAAACTCTCTTCTCCATGAGTAAATATTCTTGCTACCAACAATGATAGCATTATGTCAATAACTAGATTTGAGCCCCAGGTCATATAGGCATAAGATGAGGGAAGCATGGATAAATAATAGTTGTTCTGAAAAAGATCTGGGGATTTTAGGGGCCTGGAAGCTTAATATGAATTAGCCGCATGATAGAGCAGCCAAGAAAGGCATGAAATCTTAGGCTACATTAAGAGGAAGGTGATAGATAGTCCCACAGTACTGAATCCTCATATGAAGCACTGTGTTCAGTTCTGGACACCACAGTTTAAGAACACTTATAAATTGGAAGGTGTCCAGAAAGAGGCAACCAAGATGGTGAAGGGTTTTGAGTCTGACACCACAATTGAAAGAATTGGGCATGTTTAGCCTGGAGAAGGGAAGATTTGAAGAGAGAAGAAGGACATAACAGCAGAGTTTAAGTAATTGAAGAAATGTCAAGTTTGAAGAAGGATTAGACTTATTCTGTTTGGCTCCCAAGGGCAGAACCAAGAGCTATGGGTGGAAATTGCAGAATAGCCAATTTTTGATTGATCTCTTAGAATTGTTCAAAAGAGGAATGGGTTTTCTCAAGAAGTAGAAGGTTCCTGCACCGTGGAGGTCTCCAAGAAGAAGCTGCACAATCACTTGTCTGATGTGTTACAATTATTATTGTTTTTTAGCCATTCGTTAGTGTCCAATGCTTCATGATCTCATGGACTGTACTGTCCATGGAGTTTTCTTGGCAAAGATATTGGAATGATTTGCCATTTCCTTCTCCAATGGATTAAGGCAGATGTTAGGTGACTTGCCTAAGTTAGTAAGTAAGCTAGTAAGTATCTGAGGGCAGATTTGAACTCAGATATTCGTGACTCCAAAACTAGCTTTCTATCCACTGAACCACCTGGCTACCTGTGAAGTTACAACAGGAGTTCTTTAGTTTATAGGGATGACTGCTAAAGTAAGATGAACTTTCAACTCTCAAACTCTCTGATTCTGTAACATATACCAAAATATTTCACTGCAACACTTTTCATGGTAGCAAAGAATTGAAAACAAAATGGTACCCATCAATTGGGGTGTGGATGAAAAAAAACTGTGGCATTTTTGTATAACAATATTATTGTGCAGTGAAGATAAATATGAGGAATTTAGAGAAATTTGGAAAGATTTATATGTACTGATGCCAAGTGCAATTGGCTGCATGACAAGAACAATATATATATAATGACTGCAACAATGACAATAAAATCACTATGAAAGGGTTACTAAAAGAGAATCAGACTCTGAAAAACTGAAAAACAATAATGATCCTAGGGAGTAGATAATGAAACATACCTCCCACCTCCTACAGAAAGTCATTCCCGATCTCTTTTTATTCTAGTGCCTTCCTTCTGCTGATTATTTTCTATTTGTCCTGTATGTAGTTTGTTCATAGAGAGTTGTTTGCCTGTGGTCTCCCCATTAGATTATCAGCTCCTTGAGGCTTCAAAGAATGGAAAAATAGTTCTGCTCTCAAGAGTCTTATAATATAATTAATTGAGGAGAGAATATGAGGGGTAAAAAAACTTATGTACAGACAAAATGCATCCAGGATCAATTGGTGACAACAAAGGCCATTAGCATTAAGGGGAAGAGTCAGATTTAGCTGGAATTTGAAGGAAGCCAGGAGACAGAGATATGGGAGACTACTTGAGCAAAATATCACACATGTTGTCAAACTTGATCATTGGAGGGGAGGGGGCTGCTTGTCTATTTTTCTTTGTTATGAGAGGAAGATTCTATTCTGAAAGCAGTAGTGGAGTGGGAATTTTTCCAGAAATGATTATGATATAAAAACAAAAAGCATCGATAAAACTTATTTTAAAATAAAATAAATGCTTTTAGGCTTCTTCTTCTTTTTTTTTTAAAGTAGGATGCTCCATACAGTGCTTTAGGAACAAGTTATTTATCTTTCCACTGGACTTCAGTTGATGGGCTCGGCCTGAGTAATGGATGGTGTCGAGCTGAATTCTTTCTATGGCTAGCGTTGCCTCTGTTGTTTAATTTTTAATTGATGGATGTACGCTCCCAGCATCAAGATGGGCACATTTTATGAAATATTAAAAAATCAATGAAGTAAATAATGGCACTAGAGGGGATAGACATGCCTGTGCCCCTCCGGGGAGCTGGGGCTACAGTGGAGAAATATGAACACCGGCCCTCTTACCTAATGCTGGATTCTTGGAGATGAAGGACAGATTGGCAGGGAATCTTACAAATGCTTTGAGCTTGAAAGGGGCACCTCCCTTTTCCCCCTTGAGAGCCTCTGGGAGAGAACCATGTTGCTGGGCTCTATTGTTTCTCCTCTCTGGGCACACACTCAGCCTGGGACCTGAGTTCCTCTGTGAGATAATTATATATTCTTACACAGCTATTTGCTGCATATGCTGTTTGAGGTTTGCAGTACTTTGCAATGAGCCTCATAAAAAAGAGTGGGGCCTTTAGAACTGAAATCAGTTTGGTATGTATGTTGATCACTAACTAAGTCAGGCAGTGAGGGGCTCAAAGGGGAAAATAAAAATCTAACCTTTCTACTTCTATCTCTCCTGGGATACTTGGTCATCTTCTTATGGAGAGTTTCCTTTGATGAAAAATGATCATTTAAAAGGCAAATGTCCCATCCCAGCAGTGGAAAGAAGGTCGCATATGAGCTCTGGTCATGGTAGTTTTAGCAGATATAAAGTTCTACCCTATTTTTGTGTCCAGGTCCACCACTATCCCAAATACTCTTCGTAATCACCCAGGAAAAAAAGAGAGGGGGAGTCCCCAGTCCCTATGAGGAGTAGTTTCTCAGCCTGCTGGTTGCTGCAATTATAGACCTTTTATTATTATTTTTTACTTCTTTTGAATTTTCTTTTTTAGTATCAATTTAATCATCAAAAAGCCACAATCATTATAATATGTGAAGAATTATGGGAAAAGAGGATTATTCATGAAACTATTAGAAGTGGTAAGAAAGTAACAAAATTACCCTGTTTGTGTTATTTTCCTAACTTCATCATTTCTTCCTTTGCAGCTCCTTTTTGGAACAGCAAATGATGGTTGGACTTTTGTGGGGAGTGGAGAAATGTTAATATTATCAGGGTACCCAAGCTGGTAAAAAGGGAGGACTCAAAGGATGAATCCTTTCTTAGGACCATTAAAAACATTGAGGATCCTCCACCTGAGCTTTTACGAGATCTCTACCGGTTTAACTTAATTGTAACTGGGATCTTCAGCAACAATTACTGTTCGCCGGTTTATCTTGGGTAATCAGAAAATCTCTGTTTTTTGTTTTCCCTGGATCCCTTTTTCAGGGAAAACTGGTAGTTGCAAAGGATGGTGATCCATAAGGGATCATAGTCATTGATTTAGAATTAGAAGGTACATCAGAGCCCATCTAATCCAAGTCACTTATTTAAGTGATAAGGAATTGAAGTCTAGAAAGGTTCAGTGACTTGCCCAAAGTCATAAGGTCAGTAACTAGCAGATTCTGGATTCAAACCCAATTCCTATGACTCCGAATCCAATCCTATTTCCTGAAATTGTAATGGGGCTCATTGTACTGAATGGTTGTAGAGCTATGGTTTGGGGCTATAATTTCCTGTGACCCAAGGAACCTATAGCATCGTCCACGATACCTCACACTCCTCAACTGAATCTTGGAAAAATAGAAATAATATGGTAGACAAACCATGGGAAACTGGTTGTCCAAAAGAAAAGAAAGATAGAGTTATTGAAGATCACATGGTATAATGGAGTAGCTATCAGCAGACTTTCATTCTAGACCTACAGCTGCTAGTGACAACTAAATGAACTAAATGAACAAGTCACTTAGCCACCACGGATTTCTGCTATCTCATCAGTGAAGTCAGAGAGTTGGGACAGATGATATTGCCAAGGTGTCTTCCTGTTCTAATGTTCTCTGATTCTCTATAAAATTCTAGTACCAACCTCACAAGGTTGTTGTGAGGCTCTGATGAGAACTATGTAAAGCTTTACAAAATTCAAAGGATTAAATAAGCTTCTTGAGGGCAGCAAAAGTTTCCCCTCTTCTTATTTTATCTTTGTACCCTTAGCACCTAGCACAGAACCTTAGAGACCATAGGTGCTCATTAAATGCTTACTAAATTTGAATTTATATAACTCCAAAGAGTTCAAAGAAAGAAGAAAAGGACCCATATGTACAAAAATATTCCCTTTTTTGAAGTAGAAAAATATGAAAACTAAGAGTATACCTACCTTTTGGGGAATGATTGAACTAATTATGGCATATGAATAATGGAAAATTATTGCACCATGAAAAATGAAGAAATGGACACTTTCAGAAGAAACTGGGAAGCTCTCTATGAACTAATGCAGAATGAAGTGGGCAGAACCAAGATAATTTATGTGAGAACAACAAAAATATAGAGAAAAACAACTTGGAAAAACTTGAGAGTTTTGATCAATACAATGACAAATCATGATTCCAGAGGACTGAGAAGCATGTGACTTACCTTCTGACAAAGAAATTGTAGAACAAAACATATTGTTGGGCATGGCCAAGGTGAGCATTTGTTTTGCTTAAATATACATATTTGTTATGAAGTTTTTATTCTCATTTTGTTGTTTTTCTTCCCATTTGATCTGAGAGTGGGTGAGTAGGAAAGAGAGAAAATTAATGTTGTTTGGAAAATAAAATTGAATGAAATGATTTGTGAGTCTCCCTATTTTTGTTTAGGCTGGAATGCCAGTGGCCATGTAAAGGCCAATTCCAATACTGATCATCATGGAAACTTAAACCTGATCCTCTTTTCTAATGTTGGCTGGTTCACCTCTCCTTGGACAGTTTGGTGGCCCTCCACAACCAGAAGATCACAATGTTAATGAAAGAGAGATAGCTGATTAGCTTTGGACCTAATCTAGCTCAGAACTCTCAAGCTCAATCAATCCAGAAGCTTCAGACTCCCTTACAGTAGGGACTAGAGAGGTATACCACACCATGCCTGGCAAATTTAATTGATTAATTAGGAACTTCTTTGGCATTACTCTTTCAACAATGTAGTAGAAAAAATAGAGAGAGAGAGGGAGGAGAGTAAGTCATTATAAGACCACCCCTAAGTTATAAACATGTGGATTTTCACTTTCCCTTTTGCCTCAAGGTAGTCAAAGGCCATGAGTTGCATCTCAGAAATGTGGAGTTTGAGATTTTTCTGATACATCCACTTAGAACTGTCCAAAAGGCATGAGCTGAGCCGTGACTAGAGCCAGGTATTCGAGGAGACAGAGGTAAGGTGGGAATTTACTCCACACAAGAAGGAAAAATTTGTGCAGGGTCCCAGAGGAGGAAGATGGAATTTCATATATGGGGAACAGCAAGATGACCATCTTGCCTGGAACATAGCATACATGACAAGGAGCACTATTTAATAAATCTGGAAGGAACTGTTGAAGCCAGGCTGAGATGGAGTTTAAATGTCACACACTAAAGTTTGATTTTTATCCTAGAGGCAAAACACACACACACACACACACACACACACACACACACACACACACATACACTCCCAAGTACTGATTTTCCTTGAGTATTTTTCCAAAGTGCTTATAGCTCGCTATACTTAGATTTCACCTGTCCTAAAATTTGAGCACTTTTCAAGGTAGTGAGAGAGTTGTGCCACTTGTAGTAGTGACCAGTGATTAAAGTCAATATAGCTGCCATCCTGGACTGGATCATATCACAATAACCACCTTGTACAGTGGGGCTGATGTTTATGCACAAAGGTGCACACTAGCCTAGAAATATTGTAGCGTAAAGAAAGAGACTATCTTCTCCACTAATAGGATAGTTCCTTTCTCCCCAATCTATTTTCAGATGTGAATTCCCAAGAGCCAAGCGGACCAAAATGATGCGTGAAAAGCCCAATAAAACCAAGTATCTACATTTACACTGGTAAGCCGTATGGTCCCACCCAGCTTACCTTTTGTTCTATTCAGTTGCCTCTGTTTCTAGGCTTATTCTGCTCTGGACCATGCCATCTGTGGAGAAATATAGTTTTATCACTGTGCTTTGTTCTTATAATGTATTACTCTAATACATCTGTTGCTTTAATGATATATTAATGTAATACATTATCAGAATGAGGCAAATGGATGATATATTACACAAAGGATGGTACGATTCAGGAAAGGAAGGGTTTATGTACAGTTAATAATAATAATAGCCAACATCCAGGTCTTGGAGAAATTTCTGTCTTCTCTACAAGAAAGAAACCCTGGAGTTAAATGATTAGTGCCTCCATGGTGTCATTTTTGAACCATTTCAGGGGATTATAGCACTGAGGGCTGGAAGTGACCTCACAGATCAATTAGTTCATCCCCGTTATTTAACAGATCATTTAACAGAAAACTTGAGAGCTAGAGAGGTTCCCTGGCTCACCAAAGGCCACATAGGTAGCAATAGTGCTAGCATTTGAGGGAAGGTCATCTCACTCCGGTGCTTTCCACTACATTATACCAGATTTGTAAAACATTGGTTGCTACCTATTCTATAAAATCTTTATATGTAATTATGGTGTCTACCATTAACCCTGGGTCACAATGATGCCCATACAGTATCTAGTTGCATATTTTTACTATAGAATCCTACTTATTTACCTCTAACTATCTAAAGCCACCTAACATTGACCTTTGGGTGATCTGAACACCATGTCATATCTCATTACAATAATGTGAATTCCTCTCATTGTTCAGTGTTAATTATTGCTAAGGCATGAATCATCCTTTGCTATGTGACAGTTGATCTTCATCCCATCATTAACCTGAGGTCAATTTAATCCCAACCTCCATTTTCAGCACCATATAAACAACTTATTTTTGCAATTTGTTTAGATAACCCAAAGACAAATAATATCAGACTGCTCCATGCTCTTTTGTGTATTGTGGTGATAAGTTCCTTCTAAAGGCATCAAGGCACTCAATTTCAAAAAGAATGGTAGAAAGGAGAGCACAGAAGGGAGATGTTTCTGTCAGCTTTTGTTCTTCTGAAAGAAGGTTATGGAATGAAGACCCCAGAGTGGAATAAAAGCTCGAGATTCAATACTCTTCATCTTGAGCTTCCTCTCTATGGTTAAAGCCAAGGGCAAAGATTTTTATTAAGTCCATGGGAGTCAAAGTGCTACTTTTAAGTAGCTTATTTCATATAAGTACCTTAAGTGCCTCAAGGAATACATGTCAAATAAGCCACTTTTTAACAGTAATATTTCCTCTGACAATGTTGTATGCCTCTGAATCGTGGAATTTCACAGTCTCAGAAGAATCAAAATTGTGGGGGACCCAAGGACGATGACGAACACAATATAGGATGGGTATAGGTAGTCTGTAATGTATTTCCAATAATGATTTATACGTAAGAAAAGGCATAAAAGATTTTATCTTGGAACTGTATGATGGGAAAATCAGGTGGGCCACAAGTGTAATGGGAATGAGGGGTAACACATGGGTTGTCCAAGTTTTACATTGATAGGCATGAAATAAATGCTAAAAATAAAACTTAGAGGAAGGCCCTCTGGTGGATTGGGTAGACCCCCTATAGAGGATTTATGAGAAGAAAGGGACAAGGGTTATATGAGAAGGGTTGCACTGCTGGAGGGACTGCATACTGAGATTGCAAATCCATTGACCCATTAAAGGATAAGTATTGCAAGTGAACATTTACCATACAAAAGTTCTCACAAATAAATGGAATGGATAATGCTGAACAGAATGTTAATAAAATGTTCTTGACGCCACCATCAGAAACAAGAGAAAAATTCAAGCTAATTCATCTGCCCAGAAAGATTTCCTCAGGAAATCAAATGTTAGGACTGACTACAGAGGGAGATAGCAGGAATTCCTGCTGAGAATTTTATTTTGTGTTTTCTATCCTTCTTGACCTCAAACTTGCATTTAAATGCCAGCAATAACAGTTTGACACAGCAAGGGCCATTGAAACAATGCTACTTAATGCACTTAACTGAAAAATAAGTTGAAATTGTAAATACAAAAGCATTTGATTACAAGTGGAAGACAGTTTACAAAACTTGCCTGGCCTCCCTCACCAAATATGGACTCCATAACGTATTCATGAGCAGATTTCCAGAGAAAAAAGTAGTTTTGTATTCCTCAAAAAAAGTGCATTTTCACCCACAAATATAAAGTGTTTCAAAACACTAGTGTGTCAGTCTTCATGTACCTATGTCTTTAGGATTCCATTATAGAGAATGATTTGTCAAATGATTAGGAACATAGGAGCATTGCCATGCTCTCTAGCCTTAGCTTCCTTGTAGAAGTTCTTCAGGAGATCTGAGTTTATTTATGTAACTTTATCTTTAGTCACCCCATTATAGAGGAGTTTATATGTTTTGCTACTCACAGATGCAAGGGGAAATCCAATGGAGAGTTGGATTTTTAATATTAGGTTAAGGCTAATCACCTCTTATGTCTCTTGAAGGATCTCAGATCAACATATTTAATAATACTTGGCATTTCTAAAAAGCTTTATAAGGTTTACAAAGGATTTTATACACAATTTCACATTTGAATCTCATCCTGTGAGGTATCTCATTTCTTAGATAAGGAAACTGAGGTTCAGAGAAGTTTTTTTAAACATTTATTAATATTTATTTTTTAGAAAAGTTAACATGGTTACATAATTCATGATCTTTCCCCTTCACCCCCCCCCACTCCCCCCTCCACCCATGGCTGATGCACATTTCCACTGGTTTTAACAGGTGTCATTGATCAAGACCTATTTCCAAATTGTTGATAGTTGCATTGGTGTGGTAGTTTCGATTCCACATCCCCAATCATGTCCACCCCGACCCATGCGTTCAAGCAGTTGTTTTTCTTCTGTGTTTCCTCTGCTGTAGTTCTTCCTCTGAATGTGGGTAGCATTCTTTACCATAAGTTCCTCAGAATTGTCCTGGGTCATTGCATTGCTGCTACTACAGAAGTCCATTACATTAGATTTTATCACAGTGTATCAGTCTCTGTGTACAATGTTCTTCTGGCTCTGCTCCTTTCACTCTACATCAATTCCTGGAGGTCTTTCCAGTTCACATGGAATTCCTCCAGTTTATTATTCCTTTGTGCACAATAGTATTCCATCACCAGCATATACCATAATTTGTTCAGCCATTCCCCAATTGAAGGACATCCCCTCCTTTTCCAGTTCTTTGCCACTACGAAAAATGCAGCTATAAATATTTTCGTACAAGTCTGTTTATCTATGATCTCTTTGGGGTACAAACCCAACAATGGTATGGCTGGATCAAAGGGCAGGCATTCTTTTATAGACCTTTGAGCATAGTTCCAAATTGCCAGCCAGTTCAGAGAAGTTTATCAGGTTGCCCTTGGCCACTCTGCTATTGTCAGAGGCAGAGTTTGAATCCAGATCTGCCTAACTGGACAATCAGTAATCTAGGTTCTGTATTCCATATCACTTCAGATATATTTAAAAGAATATGAGCAACATACTTAAGAAAGCTAAAATGTGTAGCCCTATAAATTAACTTGATATCTTTATTTCCATTCTATTTATATTCCATTCCATAGCTTCTTTGGAAGCTATGATAAAATATACTTATTGCATTCTAGCTTTATACAATGATTAATAAACGTTCCACAGAATTGTCAAAGCTTTTCCTTTCTTTTTCCTCTATTCCCCCATAAAACAATGGGGAAAGTCCTTCTTCTGTAGCAGGAATGAAGATTTTTTTGCTCTCCTAAAATTCCCTCAAACACCAAACCTTTATTAAGCTCCTACTGTGTGAAATACACTGGGCTGGTTATGAGCTACTGTATAGGTTTTAGTAGAGTTCACCTTCCTTCCTCAGTGAGCTAGGTCTGTAAGATGACATCTTTGAAAAATAATTCATTCATCTGTACACACAAGGCAGTGTGATCTACTCAGCAAAGAACTGACTTTCAGGGGAAGCTGGGTGGCTCAGTGGATTGAGAGCCAGGCCTAGAGACGGGAGGTCCTAGGTTCAAATCTGGCCTCAGACACTTCCCAGCTCTGTGACCCTGCACATGTCACTTAACCCCCATTGCCTAGCCCTTACCACTCTTCTGTCTTGGAACCAATAAAATATTGGTTCCAAGACAGAAGGTAAGGGTTTAAAAAAATTTTGAACTGACTTTCAATTCTGGGTTCAAGACCTTACTCTGAAACAGTTGATTGTGAGAAGATGGACAAGTTTCTTAACCTCTCAGTACCTCAAGATAACTCTCTTTGACCATAATTTATGGAGATGATAGAAGGGAAAGGAGACTGGGAAAGGGACCAAAGGAAGAAAAGAGAAGGGAGAAAAGAAGGGAAGGGAAGGGAAGAAAAGGGATAGAAAGGGAGAGAAAGGGAAGAGAAAGGAAGAGGGAAGGGAAGAGGGAAGGGAAGAGAGAAGGGAAGGGGAGTGAGAAGTAGGAAAGGGAAAGGGGAAAAGGCAAAAGAAATAGGAAAGGCAGGTCTAACTGGGGCAATGTAAAAAAAACCCTTTATCTTCTGTCTTAGAATCAATACTATGTTCCAAAGCAGAAGAGTTGCAAGAACAAGGCAGTGGGGGTTATGTGTCTCACTCAGGGTCACACAGCTAGGAAGTGTCTGAGGTCGGATTTGAACCCAGGATCTCCCATCTCCAGTCTGGCTCTCAATGCATTCAGTCACCTGGCTGCCCTCTGAGGCATCATTTTTTAAAAACAATGCAAAGAAGAGAAGGAAGGAAGGCCAGATAGAATGAAAGATAAACAGGTGAGTTTTGAAAGCTGAACACTGAGTTTATTATTATATACTTAAGAAGTTCTGTACATAATCACAATCTACAGTTTCATATGCAATCTTTTGTTATTCTTTTCTATTATGTCTATGGAAATGCCCATTTTGTTTGGTATTTGTTAAGTTGAGAATAAAAATAAATAAGCTCTAAGACCTATTTATAACAAGTTTTTTGTTGTTGTATCAATGAGGTGGAATGTAAAGGCATGCCCATCAATTTGGAAGTGGCTAAATGAACTAGTATGAATGTAGTACAAGAATGTAACAGAATATGAATGCATTATAAGAAACCAGAGAAGACAGATAGATTGATACAGAGTAAAGTGAACAGGACCCCCAAAATTATATCTACATATAACAACAACATTATAAAGACAAACAGCTTTGAAAGGCTTAAAATTTCTGATAGAGGAAAGGTCCAACCATGATCCTGAAGAACTGATGATGAAGCTTGAGACCCATTTCTTAACAGAGAAGTGATGGACTGTACATGCAGATTAAGACAAATATTTTTTGAAATGGCCAATATAGGAATTTATTATGTATGATTATGCATAGTTGTTTTAAGGGTCTCATATTCTTGTTTTTAATGCAAGGGGTACAGGAAGATGGAAGATATGGGTAGAATAGCCCAAAATATAATTTTTTTCAAAGGTTAGTGTTTCCCAAGGGATGGTCATTGTCTCTTTTCTCTTCTTCTCTCTGAATTCTCACTCAAGGAAATCTCATTTATTCTCATACCTTCAAGGACTGTTTGCAAGTGTCTCCTAATGTGTATGTAAGGAAATAGAAGGAAGCCAGGGAGAACCATAGAAAAGCAAGACAGCTTTTGAAAACTACATTTTGAGTTTGTTCTATATTTAAAATAAAGTCAACTATAAATAATAAAGACTCACAGTTTCATATATAGTCCTCTTTTTCTGTTCTAGTATGTAGAAATAGTTTGTGCAAATGCTTATTTTGCTTGTTGTTTATTAGATTCAGAATAAAAATAAAAACCCTTTTGAGAAGTTGTCTGTGATTTATGCTTTTACTTTCTCGCCATACACTCTTTTCTCAGTCCTTTGCCATCCGTTTCCAGTATCTCCAACCTCATCCCAACTACTTTAGTTAATACTGTTCTTTCATAGGTAACAAATGACCTGCGAGGCATCAATTGCAGATTGTTCAGTACTTGGTCTTCTTAACTTCTCTACAACAGTTGATATTGTGAAGAATCTGCTCTTATTCTCTCTCCTTTTGGTTTCAGAAAACATATTTTTCCTAGTTCTCTTTCTGCCTCTCTGACCACTCCTTCTCTGGCTTTTTTGCAGTGTTCTTATCTTTCCAGTCATTAACATAGCATTCCCCAAAGAATTCTCATTGTCTTTTTTTCTCTCTAAATTCTCATTGGAGAAAATCTCATTTATTCTCATACTTTCAATGACCTCTTCCTTGCAAATGTCTTCTAAATTTGTATTCACAGCCTTAACATCTCTTCTGAGCTCCAGACTTGCATTCCCATATGCATATAAAGCATTTCCACCTGGAAATTCCAGTGGTGCCTCACATTCAATATGGCCAAAACAACACTTTTTATCTTGGTGGCAGAAAGATGGCTCAGTGTATTGAGAGCCAGGCCTATAGATGGGAGGTTCTGGGTTCAAATGTGTCCTCAGACACTTTCTAGCTGTGTGACCCTGAGCAAATCACTTAAATACCATTGCCTAGCCCTTACAGCTCTTCTGCCTTGGAAGTGGTACACAATATTGATTCTAAGATGGAAGAATTAGTGTTAAAAAAAAGGTTTTATAAACTTTCTTCCTAAACTTGCTCTTCTTCCTCACATTACTTTTTATCATTGGTAACACCAGTCCTCTAGTGGAATGATCAAAACTGCTTTTTGAGTTTACCTTTCTCCTCACCTTTGTTGACTAATCATTTATTAACTCTTTCCTGCATTTTCTCATACCTTTTCTCTGTTGTTCTTCTTCTATTCCTCCCCCTCAGAAGGTTCTTACTGCCATGTGCCTAAGACCATTGCAATAGGCACTTCACAAAGTTTTCTACCTTTGCCCTCTTCTTCCTCCTAATCTGTCTTTTATAGCATTGCTGGACTAATTTTCCTAGCTCTTAAAGATCTACAGAACTCTTTAAATCTATTCATTGTCTCATTTTATATTTGTTCACAAAATTGTGTAGGTATTTA
Source organism: Gracilinanus agilis (assembly GCF_016433145.1). Taxonomy (NCBI): domain Eukaryota; kingdom Metazoa; phylum Chordata; class Mammalia; order Didelphimorphia; family Didelphidae; genus Gracilinanus; species Gracilinanus agilis. The sequence continues at coordinate 127,185,099 of NC_058135.1, forward strand.
TCCAAGATTAGAGATGAAGAAACTGAAGCACAGACAAGTTAAATGTCTTAACATATGCTTAATGTGAGATGTAGATTAGTAATAAAGAAAGAGGGATTTAAAATTAAGTCTTGCCTATTTCCAGGTTTACTGGTCTTTCCACAATATCATGCTGCCTTTAGAGCTAGATATGCCCTAATGCAGAGAGTTGGTCATGTTGATTCTTTGCTCAAAAATCATCAGTGGCTCACTATTGCCCATCCAGTAAAAGTTAAATTCCATTGATTGGCATTCAAAAGCCTCTAAAGTCTGGAGCCACAATATCTTTCAAACTATCTCATAGAATACTGTGGGGCTTCTGGGTTAAGATAACAGCAGAGTAAAAAGCAGCTGATTAACCTCTCCTAACCGAAACATATAGGACTCCTCAAGAAGACATAAAAACAAATCCAGATGAACGAAGGGACCCCACAACAGGATGCAGCATTGAAGGTATGTGGTATTGGGGCATTTTCATCCTATAAAGGGGTGAAACAGCTCTCACTAAAATGCAAGCTGAGCAACCCCTTACCCCCATACCACCTACAGTGCCAAAGCCAGCACACAAGAGTTAGAGCAAGTTTGGGGCATTCATTAAGTTCTTGGAAGCTCACCAGGGCCTGCTCCTATGAGCAGCAAGACTTAAGACCCCAAGAGGCTAAAGAACCAGACTTTGTGAACACAGACCTTGAACTAAGGTGCGGACACAGGCATGGACTCAGGAGCAGACTCAGGCACAGACTCTGGCTCAGGCATGGCCCTGGGTGGGGACCCAGTGCAGAGGGGTGCATGACTGTGGAAGCAGTGCCCTGAGATTGTTAAAGGTGCTTCAGGCAGAGGAACAAGCAAGGGGACCACCAGGAGGCTTGACCTGGAGAACAACTAGACCTGAGACCTCAGGAGCCTAAGGAGTGTAGACAGACCCTGGGTGTGAGGATAAAGCTGGGAGGGTGCCCAGCCAACAATGGCAAACCAGTCACAAGAACCCCAAAAGAGAAAGATCAAGAAGAAATCTTTAACACTCAACAACTTTTACACAGAAAAAATCCAGCCAACAGAGCAAACAACAGAGGAGAACAAACAAGTAATCACATCCAAACCTTCCCCAAAAAATGAAAATTGGTCATGAACTCTTGAAGAGTTCAAATCTGAGATCATGAGAAAGATAGAAGAGATTTGCGAGAGAAGTAGGAAATAGCTCAAAAGGAAATTAACAGGTTAAAAGACAGAAACTCCCAATTGGAGAAAGATGACCCCAAATCAAGAGAACTGATAAGCAAATTGGAGACAAAAATCAAACTGGAAAATAGAATATACCAAATGGAAAAGGGAAATCAAAAGGTTATAGCAGAAAACCAGTCTCTAAAGACCAGAATTGGGCAAGTAGAAGCCAATGATCTCTCAAAACAGCAAGAACAAATAAAGCAAAGTGAAAAGACTGATAAAATAGAAGAAAACATGAAATACCTCACTGAGTAATTGACAGATCAAGAAAACAGGTTTAGAAGAGACAATTTGAGAATCATTGGTCTTCCTGAAAAAAGCAAAAATTAATAGAAATTTGGACTACATACTAAAAGAAATTATTCAGAAAAACTGCCCTAAAGTTCTACAACAAGAGGGCAATATAGACATTGAAAGGATCCATAGATCACCCTTCATGCTAAACCCTGAAAAGACAACCCCCAGGAATATAATAGCCAAATTCAAGAGCTTCCAAGTAAAAGAAAAAAAATTTTACAAGAAGCCAGAAAGAGACAATTCAGATATCAAAGAGCATCAATCAGGATCACTAAGGATCTGGCAGCCTCCACACTAAGAGACCTCATGGCTTGGAATATGATATTCAGGAAGGCAAGAGAACTGTGTCTACAACCAAGGATCACCTGCCCATCAAAACTGACTATATACTTCAAGGGGAAAGTATGGGCATTCAACAACATAGAAGATTACCAAGTATTTGCACAGAAAAGACCAGGACCAAATGGAAAGTTTGATATCTAACCACAAAAACCAAGAGAAACATGAAAAGGTAAATAAGAAACAGGGGGAAAGAAAGAAAACTCTTATTTTTAAATTTGCCTCTTTAAGGGCTTTAATAAGATCAAATTATTTGTATTCCAGTATGGAGAAATTTTAGGTGTAATCTTCAAAAACTGTATTCACTATTATAGTAATTAGAAGAACTATTCACGGAGAGAGGTTGGAGCACTAAATGGTCTAAGATGAGAAGGGGGGGAGAAGAGGGGGATGAATAGTAGATGGCATCAAGAGAAACTTGAATTAATGAGAAAAATAGATATTCTATACCACATAAAGAGGGCATGGGAATGGGAGGGGATGAATACTATTATAAGAAGGAGATGAAGAGAGCATTAAAAGGTAATATTTAAACCTTACTCTCAGTGGAATTAACCCTGAGAGGTAAGAGTAGCTATATCCATTGGGATATAGAATTCTATCTAACCCTACTGAGAAAGTCAGAAGGGATTAACCAAAGGGAGCAGGGCAGTGGGGAGGTCAAAAAAGGGAAGAGAGGAGAGGGGGGAGGGAATTCATTAGGCCTTAAAAAATAAAAAGAGGGGAATAATAAGGGAGGGGGAAAGGGAAGTAAATCAAGGGAGGGGACAAGGGGGACTGGTCTAAAACAAACCACTGGTTTAAAAAGGAAATAGCATAAGAAGAAGGGGTAGAACTAGGAGAGGATACCAAAATGTTGGGGAATACACAAATGATCATCATAACTCTGAATGTGAATGGGATGAACTTGCCCACAAAACAGAAGCAAATAGCAGAGTGGATTAGAAACAAAAATCCTACCACATGTTGTCTACAAGAAACACATATGAGGTGAGTGGACATACACAGGCTTAAGGTCAAGGGCTGGAGGAAAATATTTTTTTGCTGAGAAAAAGAAGGCAAGGGTGGCGATCATGGTTTCTGACTAAACCAAAGTAAAAATAGATATGATTAAAAGAGATAGGGAAGGTAATTATATCCTCATAAAAGGCAGTATAGACAATGAGGAAATAACAGTACTCAATATGTATGCACCAAGTGATATAGCATCCAAATTCATAAAGGAGAAACTGGCAGAGCTGAAGAAGGAAATAAATAGTAAAACCATACTAGTGGGAGATCTAAATATCCCTCTTTCAGATCTAGATAAATCAAACCAAAAAATAAATGAGAAAGATAAGAGAGGTGAATGAAATCCTAGAAAAATTAGATTTAATAGATATGTGGAGAAAAATAAATAGGGACAAAAAGGAACACACCTACTTTTAGCTGCACATGGTACATTCACAAAAATTGACCATGTAATAGGGCATAGAAGCATTGCAAGCAAATACAAAAGAGCACAAATAATAAATGTAACCTTTTCAGATCATAATACAATAAAATTAATAATTAGTAAGGGCACATGGACAGGGAAATCAAAAACTAATTGGAATTTAAATAATATGATTCTCCAAAACCAATTAGTTAAAGAAGAAATCATAGAAACAATAATTTCATTGAAGAGAATGACAATGATGAGACATCCTAACGAACTCTGTGGGATGCAGCCAAGGCAGTACTCAGGGGGAAATTTATATCCTTGAGTGCATGTATTAACAAATTAGAGAGGGCAAAGATCAATGAACTGGGCATGCTAATTAAAAAACTAGAAAGGGAACAAATTAAAAATCCCCAGCTAAAGACCAAATTAGAGATTATAAAAATTAAAGGAGAAATCAATAAAATTGAAATAAAAGAACTATTGAATTAATAAATAAGACTAGAAGCTGGCACTTTGAAAAACAAACAAAACTGACAAAGTACTGTTCAATCTAATTTAAAAAAGGAAAGAAGAAAACCAAATCATCAGTATCAAAGATGAAAAGGGAAACTTCACCTCTAATGAAGAGGAAATCAAGGCAATCGTTAAAAACTATTTTGCCCAATTATATGGCAATAAATATAGCAATCTAGGGGATATGGATGAATATTTATAAAAATATAAAATTGCCTAGATCAACAGCAGAAGAAATAGAATACTTAAATAATCCCATATCAGAAAAAGAAATTGAACAAGCCATCAAAGAACTCCCTAAGAAAAAATCCCCAGGACCAGATGGATTCACAAGTGAATTCTATCAAATCTTCAAAGGACAACTAATTCCAAAACTATACAAACTATTTGATATAATAAGCAAAGAAGTTCTACCAAATTCCTTTTATGATGCAAATATGGCACTGATCCCAAAGCCAGGTAGATCAAAAACAGAAAGAAAACTACAGACCAATCTCTTAATGAACATAGATGCAAAAATCTTAAATAGAATACTAGCAAAAAGACTCCAGCAAGTGATCAAGAGGGTTATTCATTATGATCAGGTGGGATTCATACCAGCAATGCAAGGATGGTTCAACATCAGGAAAACCATTCACATAATTGACCATGTCAATAAGCAAACCAACAAAAATCACACGATTATCTCAAAAATGCTGAAAAAGCCTTTGACAGAATACAACATCAATTCCTATTGAAAACACTAGAGAATATAGGAATAGAAGGACCTTTCCTAAAAATAATAAACAGTATATATCTAAAACCATGAACAAGCATCATATGCAATGGGGATAAATTAGAAGCCTTCCCAATAAGATCAGGTGTGAAACAAGGATGCCCACTGTCACCTCTATTATTTAACATTGTACTAGAAACACTAACAGTAGCAATTAGAGAAGAAAAAAAATTGAGGGTATTAAAATAAGCAACGAGGAGACTAAGCTATCGTTCTTTGCAGATGATATGATGGTATACTTAAACAATCCTAGAGAATCAACTAAAAAGCTAGTAGAAATAATCAACAACTTTAGCAAAGTTGCAGGATACAAAATAAATGCACATAAATCATCAGCATTTCTATATATTTCCAACACATCACAGCAGCAAGAGGTGGAAAGAGAAACATGATTTAAAATCACCCTAGACAATATAAAATAACAACTACAAAACACTTTCCAAACAATTAAAACTAGATCTAAACAATTGGAAAAACATTGATTGCTCATGGATAGGAAGAGCTAACATAATAAAAATGGCCATTCTACCCAAATTAATTTACCTATTTAGTGCCATACCTATCAAACTACCAAAAAACTTTTTTACTGAATTAGAAAAACCTATAACAAAGTTCATTTGGAAGAACAAAAGATCAAGAATATCAAGGGAAATAATGAAAAAAATGTGAAAGAAGATGGCCTGGCAGTACCAGATATTAAACTATACTATAAAGCAGCAGTCATCAAAACAATATGGTACTGGCTAAGAGACAGAAGGGAAGATCAGTGGAATATACTTGGGGTAATGACATCAGCAAGACAGTGTATGATAAACCCAAAGAGCCCAATTTTGGGACAAAAATCCACTATTTGACAAAAACTGTTGGGAAAATTGGAAAACAATATGGGAGAGATTAGGTTTAGATTAACATCTCACACCCTACACCAAGATAAATTCAGAATGGGTGAATGACTTGAATATAAAGAAGGAAACTATAAGTAAATTAGGTGAACATAGAATAGTTTACCTGTTAGATCTATGGGAAAGGGAAAAATTTAAAACCAAGCAAGAGTTAGAAAAAATTACAAAATGTAAAATAAATAATTTTGATTATATTAAATTAAAAAGGTTTTCTACAAACAAAAACAATGCAACCAAAATCAGAAGGGAAACAACAAACTGGGAAGAAGTCTTTATAACAAAAAACTCTGACAGAGGGCTAATTACTCAAATATACAAGGAGCTAAATCAATTGTATAAAAAAATCAAGCCATTCCCCAATTGATAAATGGACAAGGGACATGAATAGGCAATTTTCAGATAAAGAAATTAAAAGTATCAATAAGCACATGAAAAAGTGTTCTAAATCCCTAATAATTAGAGAAATGCAAATCAAAACAACTCTCTGGTACTACCTCACACCTAGCAGATTGGCTAAAATGATAGCAGGGGAGAGTAATGAATGTTGGAGAGGATGTGGCAAAATTGGGACATTAATGCATTGCTGGTGGAGTTGTGAACTGATCCAACCATTTTGGATGGCAATTTGGAACTATTCCCAAAGATCTCTAAAGGGCTGCCTGCCCTTTGATGGAATACTATTGTGCACAAAGGAATAATAAACTGGAGAAATTCCATGTGAACTGGAAAGGCCTCCAGGAATTGATGCAGAGTGAAAGGAGCAGAGCCAGAAGAACATTGTACACAGAGACTGATACACTGTGGTAAAATCGAATGTAATGGACTCCTGTACTGGCAGCAAAGCAATGACCCAGGACAATTCTGAGGGATTTATGGTAAAGAACGCTACCCACATTCAGAGGAAGAGCTGCAGAAATGGAAACAAAGAAGAAAAACAACTGCTTGAACACATGGGTTGATGCAGACATGGTTGGGGATGTAGACTCAAAACAACCACACCAATGCAACTATCAATAATATGTAAATAAGTTTTGATTGATCACACATGTTAAAACCAGTGGAAATATGCATTGGATATGGGGGTGGTGGTAAAGGGGAAAGTAAAAACAAAAATCATGTAACCATGGATAATTTTTCTACAAAAATAAAATATTTAAATTTAAAAAACTATCTCATAATATTATCTTTCTTGTATTCTATATATTTCTAACAAACTGAATTATTTTATTCTCCAGGATGCATCATCTGATGTATTACTTTCATGTCTTTACTCCCCTTGCCAGAGGCTAAATTTAAACCCAGGTCCTCCTGACCTCCAAGTTCAACAAACCAACTGCTTCAGCATACATGGATTAATATATGCTTTACATTTCAGTAGCACATGTGATTATGAAGATGAAATCACACAGGATCACAAGATCACTGATTTATAGCTGAAAGGACACTAAGAGACTATTTAACCCAACCCTCCCATTTGGAACTGAGAAGTTGACTTGTCATTCATCCTTCATTTTTGAAGAGGATCAGTGACATCACAGGCTTGACTTATTCACAAATTGGATTTAAGTAAGGCAGAGTCAAGTCACTCTCTCTTCCAGTCATCAAAGTTCAATGGCCAGACAAAAGTCAGGATGGCTGGCAGTGGTCTAAGATGCAATGGATGACCTTGGCATCTACAATGTCTGAACAAGCTCTAAGGGCTCCACAGCACCTGCTCCTGATACTTTCATGACCTGCTGGAACAAATTGTTGTCATCATTCCTCATTCCATCAGAAAAGTCTTCACTTGCTTGTCCAAAGCTTCACAAAAAGTAAAAAGCAGAGGTGGGGTATAAATTTATATCTGAAATCCAAATTCGGTATGCTTTCCATTACAAAGTTTGCTTTCTTCCTTCTTATATTTTCATTAAGGATACCCTCTATGCATGCAATAACCATGAGAAAGTAGCCACAGGGTTCAGTTGTGGCTGATATCTTCTTTGTTTTCTTATAGTATGTATTTCCTATCAGGTTCAGCCAGTCTTTCTTAGTATATATTTAGGATTGTTTATATTTCTTTACACAGAGAATTAGGTACTGAAAAATAATGTTGAATGACTGAGGTTTTTTCTTAAGTCTTGGTTTTTAACTTGTGGCAATTGTTTTACATTGATTAGATATCTCTAAGAGATATAATCAGGGTCCATGTCTTTATTTTTATCCATTTTCCTCTTTTTTCAGCATTAAGAGTTTATTTAAATAGGTTGGGTTGAGGCGACTTTAAGTCTTCTGTAATGACTTCTTCAAGTTATCCTTTCTTTTAATTTGGTATTGACCTTTGAGATAACCAGTCAGTGGCATATTGCACACAGACAGACAGCTGATTCTGATTCTGATATGGCTCTTGGGGTGGTAGGCAGCCATTTCCTGACTAGTAAAATGAGGTCAATTTCCTTTTTCTTTTTTTGCAGTAGTGATCAGTGCTTGCCACATCCAATAGCAATAATTACACTTTATGGTTACAAAGTGCTTTGAGTGCATTATCTCATTTGTTCTTTACAACAACTCTGTGGTAGTATAAATATTCTCTACTTTACCCTACACACTGAATTTCTGAAATGTGGAGGCAAGAGACAGATTTCTGAAATGTGGAGGCGACAGGCAGATTTCCTTCCAGTTCTGTGGAGGTTCAGGCATATGCCTACAGGAAGTCTCAGCTTCCTGGGCTCTTTAAGCTTGAAAATGCAGAGTTTATGTCCAGTCTTCAGATATCAACTACTAGAGGTGGCCAACTCCTGATATCTTGCTATTTTGGCACATCTAGTTACCAATGTTAATAGTAGCAATGGAAAGAACTTGTGACTTGAAGCAATTTCCTACAAAATGTTCTTTAATATGTCACCCAAGCATGCTGGCTGCAAGTGGTTGGTGCCTCAGGTGGCAAAGACTGGCCAAGATATCTTTGGAATGTGTGAAACTTGATATAGCCTTTTGCTTAAATTAACTATAGATTTTTAAAGTAGTGTTATAAGCAGTTTACAGTCAAATATCAAAGTTCTTTACTCAGTATGTGAGTATCCATATTAGGTTTAAAAAGCTTCCACTCTAAAGATATTAAATTAAGAAGTCCTACTCCTCCATTAAATTCCTATACTGAATCCTGGATCTCTGTTTCCTATCCTTCCTGAATTCTCTTCCCTCTTGTCCCACAAAACTCTAACCACCTCTATTCTGTCCTCTTCCTCTCCCTTCTTTATCCCTGACCCCCTTTCTCTTATCCTCCTCTTTCTTATTTTACATTACCAGACAAATGCAAAGTACATTCTAGTCTTCTTCCAATTTCTCTGAATGTCCCTTCCACTTGTGCTTTCCATCTCATATCTTCTCCTAGAGATTAATCCATTGGTCATTCTTTCTGTCTCTATCTGCATCTCTGTCTGCTTTTATGCCTGTCTGTCTGTCTGTCTGTCGTCTGTCTGTCTGTCTGTCTGTCTCTCTCTCTCTCTCTCTCTCTCTCTGTGTGTGTGTGTGTGTGTGTGTGTGAGAGAGAGAGAGAGAGAGAGAGAGAGAGAGAGAGCGCTTCTCTGTATTTACTATCTCCTTTCCAATTGCCAAGAAATATTCTCAGGTCTACCTCTCTCTGAAAACGCTTCACTTGACATTCAAGTTCAGTCATTTTCAGTGATGCCCAACTTTTCAGCCCCCTTGGGGTTTTCTTAGCAAAGATGTCAAAATTGTTTTTCATTTCCTTCTCCTGCTCGTTTTAGATATGATGAAACTAAGGCAAACAAGGTAAGTGACTTGTCTTTCTAGTAAGAGTAAGTGTCTGATGCTGAACTTGAACTCAAGTCTTCTTTTCTCTAGGCTCAAAGCTCTAACCATTGTACCATATAGCTGCCCCCTCACTTGATATTGCTATCATCTCATATCTCTTCTCCCTTTCACTGTCAAACTCCTGGAAAGGGTTGTCTATACTCCCTGCCTCCACTTCCTCACTACCTAGTCACTTCTTACCCTCTTACAATTTGATTTCCATCTTGTCACTCCAGAGAGACATCAATCTATCGACTGACAAGCTTTATAAACACTTACCGTGTGCTAGGCACAGTGCTAAGTGCCAGGGTGAAGAAGAAAAAAAAGAAGCAGCAGCAAAGACAATTCATGTCAAAAACAACCAAATGTCTCTTTCCTATAAATTCAGTGGCTTTTTCTCCTTCTAGGAGAGGGACTGGATGTATGATTTCATTGGAACGGAGTTCCCTAATCAGCAAACTCATATTGATGTTGATCTCTGCCTACTCAGTAACTTATAGCCCTATAGAGAGTTGCCTAGGGCACTGGGAGGTTAAGCAATTTGCCCAGCATCATACAACTGGTATGTTTCAGAGACAAGACTTTAACTCAAGTCATCCTGCCTCTGAAGCTAGCTCTCAACCCCCTATAACACAATGCCTCTCCATTGTCCATTTTCCCCTATTATACTTACTAGTCCATGTGCTGTATCTCCCAGGAGAATGTAAATTCCTTAAAGGCAGGGACTGTTTGGTTCTGGCTTTTGTCTTTGGACCACCAGTACCTAGCACTGTGCCTTGCTCTTAAATCTTAATGATTTATCTGGATTTTAAATGGACTCAACAAACATTTATCAAGCGCCTCTTTAGGCTCACATGGGGCTTGAAAAATATTTGCTGAATTCCTGGAAACCCAGATATCAAACTACTACAAAGCAGTCATCATCAAAAATATTTTACACTAGTTAAACAATGGAAAAGTTGACCATTGAAATAGTCAAAGCTAGGAAGGCATCAGAACAAGAAAACATAGTCCTCAATAAATACTAATGAGCAGAAATTAGGACTACTGATTAAGGGCTCCCTCTTATACAAGAACTGCAGGTGAAACTGGAAGGCAATTTGGTAGAAATGAGGCATAGACCAATAAGTGTAATTATCACAAATAACAAGAGAAATGTAGATTAAAATAACTCTCAGCTTTTCCTACATGCCTGTCCATTTAACAAAGATAATGAAAGAAGAAAATGGCAAATGTCAGATGGATAATGACAAGACAGATATATTAAAACACTATTAGGGAAGCTATGAATTTGGTCAACAATCCTAGAAAACAATATGGGATTGTTGGATGTAGAAAAGTCAATAAATTGTATACGCTCTGATTCAAGGATGCCAGTACTAGACATATAGACTAAGCTCCATTAGATTGTTACCCTAGGAAGCTTGAGTGGCACAGTGGAAGATATATGGGCTTGGAGTCATGAATGACCTGAATTTTAGTCCCATCTCAGACATTTCCTAGCTTTTTGACACTGGGCAAATCACTATCAAGCTCTCTATGCCTCAGTTTCCTCATCTGTGAAATGAAAGAGCTGGACTCAATGGTCTCTAAATTTATTATCCCATGGCCACCTAACCACTCTGGCTCTAGCTTACCTCTCCAGCCTTATTTCCTATCACTTCCCTTCATATTTTCACCAACCCCAAACTTGATGTTCCTAATCCTCTACGATTAGACAGAGCTGTGAATAGAGTCTTAGATTTAGAGTGAAGAAGACCTGAGCTCAAATCCTACCTCAGATATTTACTTAGCATTGTGACTCTGGGCAAGTTGTTTAAACTCTCTCAACCTTAGTTTCCTCATCTATAACATGGGAGTGATAACTGTAGGTATCTCATTGGGTTGTTGTGAAGATCAAATGAAATGTGAAGTACTTTGCAAGCCTTGAAACACTACACAAATGCTAGATATTATTTTATTATATTACATCCTTTGCTCCCTTGAATTTACTGCCCCCTCCTCCATCCCCATGCCTGGAATTCACTGCTTCATTTTAGCCATTCAGAATCATTATTTCCTTCAAGGTTCAGCTCAGATTCCCAAGTCCTGGATGAAGCTTTCTTTCATCTATCTCTAGCCCTTACCTCAGACTCCCCAAGTGACTAATTACCCCCTAATCATTCAGCTAAAAGGCAGCTAGGTGGCTCAGTGGATAGAGTGCTTGTTTTGGAATCAGGACAACATCTTCCCAAGTTCAAATCTGGTCTCAAATACTAGCTATGTGACTCTGGGAAAATCACTGAACCCTGATTCCCTCAGTTTCCTCATCTATAGAATGATCTAGAGAAAGAAATGGCAAACCCCTCTGGTATATGTGCTAAGGATGGGATCACAAAAATGGGATCACAAAGTGTCAGACATGTTTGAAGTGACCAACAACATTATTAATATGCAACTAAACTTGCATTCTGGATTAGGCCTAATCACTTCAGGCATCATAGTTAAAATGGAATGAGGATGCACTTGTATAACATAAAAAACAACTAAACCAACTTTACTAATAATGGATTGAAAGAATCCATTTGAAAAGCTAGAAGATTAAGAGAAAACATGTCTCTTCTCCTTCCACAGAGTCAGCACCGCAGATAATCAGCTAGATTAAGAAAATATTCCTCAGAGGGAAGCCAGAGATCAACAGGAGAAGCCTCTTATACGCATTGCTCCACTGTTGGGTCCTTTTATCCCTCCCTTAAGCCAACAGCCCCTCCTATCCTTTAAGGAGCTAGTCTAGGAATTTCTTCCAGAGCTGTGTCAGGGATACAGCCAGGGCTAAAAGGTAAAGCACCAGAAACTGTTAAGAATGAGAACACGGTGGGTAGAGAGAGAAAGGAAAAAGAGGAAGAGCTTCTGTTCTTGTCCACAACAGGGCACACAGGCAATCCCACCCACAACAGTAAGCAGGCATGGGGCAACTTGATAGCATAGTGGATAAAGTGGATAAAGACCTGGAGTCAAGAGGTCCCGGGTTCAAATGTAACCTCAGACACTTTGTAGTTGTGTGACCCTGGGCAAGTTACTTAACCCCAATTTCCTAGTCCTCAACACTCTTCTGCCTTGGAACCAATATTTAGTATTGCTTCTAAGACAGAAGGTAAGGGTTTAAAAACAAGAGTAAGCAGGCATGCCAAATCTCTTACCTCTTGATAGCAATAGCCAACAGCCATCAGCACAAAACAAACGTGATTTGGACAACAGATTGGAAACTAGAACCCAAATCTCTCAATTCCCAAACTCTTTCCACCATACTACACTGCCTTTCACAAACCGATATTTTTAATTTTATTATTCCTGCCTGGGATGGCAGCATATGCCACTGGTGGCCATGTGGTCATCTTTTGGTCATTCACTTTTTGTTTGGTTGATGATGCTGGAAACCATAATGTGTATGTACTTCATACCCCAACTTAGTACTCAAGTTGCACTAGATCTTTCTCTTGCTGCTGCACAAGGTATATTGAAGGTCAGAAGTACTTTAGAGGAACATCCTGCTGATAGAAGGTATATGGGTAATACACCTTACATTATAATCTACAACATTACAATACTAAGGTATATAATACAAAAGCAAAGATTGCTTATCCTGAGCCTCCGATAATAATATTCTTTATTTATTATTATTTTTATTTAAAACCCTTACCTTCCATATTAGAATCAATTCTGGGTATTGATTCTGTGAAAGAGAATCCTTATTCTCTTTGTCTCTTTTGAGTTAACACTTGTACCAGGGAACTCTATTCTCTTTTTCTATTTTGAGTTAACACTTGGTTAACATTAACTTAAGTACCCCTACTTAATACCTCCTCAGACTGTGAAGTGTGAATCAGACTTTCTTTTAGCACCCCTACTCAGTACCTCACCAGACACTAAGTAAGAGTGTTCATTTGCTAAAGTGGGTGACGACTCAATCAGTCAGGAAATTGTGAATCCTTTTGATAAGAGTTTACACCTCCAGAGGATGAGAAGTGGAACCCACAACACACCACCACCCCCCCAGCCCCAGGCAGTGCTAGACAATTTGAAAGCTGTGATTGGCCCCTATGAAGAGGAAAAAGGACAAGAAGTCCCTAGAAAATCCCTGAATTTCTGGGCCTAGAGATCAACTTCAGGAGTCATTCTTGACAGGACTTCATCTTCAGCTCAAACTGCATCTTAGAGGGAACTTGGGTAAGTGAATAAGCTGGTTTTCCTTTCCTGACTTTTGGAGAGAGATTAATTCTGGTCCAGCATTAACAAGTCGCGCTGGAACAATATTTAGTGTGATAGGCTAAATATCTTCTCTACCCTCTTTTTTGTATTTCTCAACTTTCACTCTCTCCAACTATTTTGTAAATAAAAACTATTGAAAGTCATTTTGACTCAAGCTATAATATTTTAAATTGGCAACCACCATATTATTTATCATTCTCTTATATTTTAGTCAAACCCTTAATTTAATTCCTTAGAGTTCTAAGGCAGAAGAACGGTAAGGGCTAGACAATGGAAGTTAAGTGACTTGTTCAGGGTCACCCAGCTAGGAAGTGTCTGAGGCCAGATTTGGATCCAGGACCTCCCATCTCTGAGCCTAACTCTAAATCTACTGAGCCACCCAGTTGCCCCTAGTAATATTCTCTAACTGCCATCCCAAACCTAGAATCCTTTAACAAATACTTACATACACACATGCCAGATCCTTCAAAAGCATCCTGTCATCATGGAAAGGTCTTATGACTTGGGATCGTCTGATATGAATTTGGGTCCTGGCTACTTCTCAGAGCCATCTATCATAAGGATGGAAAGAGAAGATGTTTATAATATACTACATAAACTGTAAAACTCCCGAAAAAAAAGATGAGCTATGTTATTATTATCCACAAAGGCGATACTACTGATCCATCATCAATAAGACGTGAGCACTGAGAAGGTTTCCCAATAACGATGATGGCGGAGCACTGGTCCAACCATACTTACTGAGATATTGTTGTAACTAATGGTATACATTTTTGAAACAGATCAATGCCTGGGTGCAAAGAAGCACTGTGTGCCTGAGGGACAGAGGGCTTTCTCTTTCAGAAGCTAACTGGTCTATGAGGTGACTGAATCTTGGCTGCAGAACTGTGATATACTTTTTTTTGAGTTAATAAGGCAAATCTTAATCGCACATTGCATATCTCCCCATTGGGAAGGAAGAGTATCTTTTATTCTCCTGTTCACATAGGCAAGCCTAGTTTTTCCTAAGACTCCAACCCACACAAACTAACCTAGTTTCCTTTTTTCCTTTAAAGGTATCAAAATCACATTTGAAACTGGAACAGAGATGGAGGTCCTAACCCTTGATGTCGCTTCCTTGTGGCCAAAGTACAAAAGCCATGGAACAAGAAGTGGGGATCACCTGGGTGAGGCTTAACTGACACACCAACATCACCAGCCTGGAGGCAGGAAGGCCACATTTCTGTTGAAAAACTTTCTCTGTTTTAGGTAAATGGTGCTCCTTTTGTTCACTGCTACGTGGTCTCCACGTGTCTCATTTCATTCCAATCCTACACCTGATTGAGGTCTAGCCTGTAATACTCACAATAGTGGAATATAATATTTGGATATAATATTAGGATTCTGATATTTCATTCTAAGGATCCATGCTAATATGGACTCATAGTATAGGTAGCATTCCCACTAATGCAACTTACAACCCATCCATAGCTCTCGAGTCTGCATGATTCTTATCCATGTAGAGCCATAAATTTAGTGCAAAGAAATGCCTCTATTCACCAAAGTCCCCCATTTATTTTTATGGAGCTATGAGGCATTTGTCTACTCCAGCTATCCATCTGCCATCTCTCATTCTCATTTCATGACCATTTCATCTTTTTTTTTTCTGATCACACATAGAAGTCTTTTGTACAATCTCTCTCTCTTTTTTAAACTCTTACCTTCCATCTTTTTGTCCGTACTAGGTATTGGTTCCAAGGCAGAAGAGTGGAAAGGTTAAGTGACTTGCCCAGGGTCACACAGCTAGGAAATGTCTGAGACCAGTTTTGAATGACTACATCTCTTATGCAAGACATTATTGATAATAGGATACCACCACCATATATCTCTTTCCATTCTTCTTGAGGGTTATTTCTTATTTTTTTAATCTTCTGACATTGTGTTGTTTCATAATTCATAACCACATAACATTTCTGTGAAAACTGTTTTGCTAAGGAAATGGGCTCTTGAAACTGTGGGCAGTTTGGAGATTAATGAGAGCATGGCCCAGGTTCCCAAGAGGAAGAGAGTCTAATGCTTTGTATACCGGTCCATCTGAAGCATTTGTCTAAAATAGGCACATGATGGACATATAAAAGGAGACCCCCATCAAGTTGCATTCCACACTTTGGACAATATATACTTTTTCACCCTCTTTTCTTTGCCAATTTGTGCGTAGGCCAATTTTTTACATCATTATGGATTTCACTGAGCTAGTTTCACATTATAGAACTCAATAAAATTAGTAGACTATTATCAGTATTCTGTTATAAAGTGGGGGAATTGTACTTGATGACCCCAAAGGCCAGTCCAGCTCTAAATCCAGGATCCTGTGAGTAATGGCATTGTCAGATCTGAACTTAAGGAAAATTACTTTGGAACTTGGGTGGATGATAGAATAGAGAGGAAGGAAGGAAGGAGGAAGGAAGACCTGAGTTCAAACCCGCTTCCTAGATTCTTGAGCCTAGACAAATTGCTTAACTCCTCTCTCAGTTTCCTTTTCGTTATGTATAAAATGGAGATTTTAGAGCACCTACATCACGAGAATATTGTGAGGAATGAGTATAAAGAAGAATCCTTAAAGTGCTGGCTCCTAGATAATAATTAGGAAGTGAGATTCCAGGTGAGAACTGTCGAGGCCTTGAACTAGGATGGTGATTTTGAGTGGATTGAAATGATAAAAAGTGATGTTGCAATGGCAACTACAAACCAAAGGGTGGTGGTTTGCATAGATAAAAAAAAATAAATAAAGAGTGAAAAATGTCAGTGTTTCTCTAGCACTGCCCGAGGGAAGAAGGTAATTTGATTTTAGTCAGCAGGTCCCAGAATGGACAAGGCAATTCTATCATAATTTGAGAGGAATATCCCTTCAGTTTATCTTTTTTATTCCTTTTAAGCAACTTTCTTATCTTCAATTTGGAGTCTTCAGGAGACTTATCCATGAGCAACAGAGTGCCCTGTACAGATAACCTATCCCAGTTCTCAGACCAACTATATCTCCTATTATAAATTAATTGGCATTTTGATTTATAAATTAGTTCCTTATGAGACTTGGTTTGTATGAGTCAGCCCATTAGAGCATAATCACTCCTGAATAAACCAATGAAGTTGTTGATCCTCCCCAAAATGAGGAGCAGATTCTAGGTTATGGGCGACCCCATTGAGGCACAACCCTTCCATGAGGCCTAGTCTGAAACAGCCATCTGGCCTCAATACTATGGAGCCTATAATTATTTCTAGTGACGAATACAAAGGGATAAAGGAGAATTGAACCTAAAGTCAGAAGTCCTGGCTTTGAATCTCAACTCTAATTGCTGCTAATGAGGGAATTAAATTAGATGATCTTTGATTTCCCTTCCAGATCTAAATCCTATGATGCCATGAAATTATTTTATCAATTATTTATCAAAAACCTAAATACCTGGTGATCTAAGAGTAAGAGTGATAGAGAACTCAAGAAACCACAAACTCTTGGAAGAAATTTGGAAGGAGTGTTCCTTCAAATGGACAATAATGGGGAAAGACAGACTTAATTCTTTTGAAATGATCCATATGGATGCCAAATGTGTTTGCTGATGATTGTGACCTTAACAATGCAATAAGAGTTATTTAACCAGAGAAAAGGGTCTGGACATATCAAAACTCAAATAATTAATGTTCTAAATATTCTCTGAGAAAGTGGGAGCATTGAACAATGTATCTGGTTGAAAGCTATAATTTTGTTAACTCTCCCAATGGATGAAGGTAGTATTTGCATGTTGAGAAGTCATACCAAATAGTCACTGACTGATGTAAAATTGATATTTAATGCCATTGTCAGTACCATGCTCCCATTGCTTATACCCACCATATATCTCTCCATTATCTTTTGAGTTTTTTGAAAAATTTCTCCTTTTCTGAAATGAGAGTTTTTCATTTAATAATCCTATAAGACCATGAAAACTGATATGAAAAGCATTATTAAAGGCATCTATGACTACAAAAGAAATGAGTGGTCATTGAGAAACAGTATGATCTAATAAATTGAATCCTGGGATTATAGTATGGGATACCTAGGATCAAATTGTGTCTACGATGCTTATTAGCTTTGAGGCTTTTGCCCAATGTCAAATAGCTAGGAAATATCTGAAATGAGACTTTTGAACCTTGGTCTTCCTGATTCCAAGTTGAGCACACCATCCACTCTGCCACAGTACTTTTTCTTCCATGAACTCCATTAGGCACTATTGCCTTTAGGAGCAAACATAATCATCCCTGCTCTCAGCTTGAGTTTCTTCATCCATAGAATGGAGATTTTAAAAATCCGTAACATCTAAACTCTCAGGAATCTTGTGCAGTTCACATGAGATAATATGTACAAGGAACTTTGAAAGCCTTAAAGTTCTCAATATATGTGAATTGTTTCCATTATTATCATTTAGCAACAATGAGGGACAAGCAACGGATAACCAAGGCGGTGTATTGGTGAATTTAAAAGAACCAGGAAAAAGACTTGAGGTTATTGGATAGAACCACTCTTGTTATTGCTCATCCTTCATTTTGGAAGAGGACCAATGGCATCATGGGGTCAATGTCTTACTCATAAGTGAATTGGATTTAGTGAGGTAGAGTCACTTAAAGATGTCAGCCTCTCTCTCTCTCTCTTCCATAGTCATCAAAGTCCAGGGACAAGACAAAAGCCAAGACAACTGGCCATGACCTGGGATGCAAAGGATAACTCTGGCATCTTTGATGTCTGACCAAGCTCTGGGAGTTCCTTTGAGTCTGTGTCAGCTGCCTCCATGACCATGGGAGCAAAATGTTCTCATCAGCCCATTCCCCTGGGGGAAATCTTTACATTCTTGGGATAGCCATCCCTCCTAACTGTATGCTGGGACAGTTTTACTGGGGTCTGGCCATTGCATATGCTATAGCTTCTTGGAGCCACAGGTAAGAGCTGGGCACAAGATGGACACCAAAATTGGATGAGCCACCCCAAAAAGACATCATTTCGCCCACAGATGATAGCCTTCTTTGAATACTTCATAGAATGACTATGTAGTATTTATAGGAAAACAAGGACAAAAATAGCATAATGTGAGAAAAATTAATATTTTTAAATCTTTGAAATATATTTCATATATATTATTCATTTGGACTTCACAATGAATTTGTGAAGTATTATTGTTATCCCCATTATGCAGATGAGAAAACTGGGGCCAAGAGAGATTAAATGACTTTCCCAGTGTCACTTAGTTAATGAATGCCAGAAGTATTTGAAGGCCCCGGCCAGCATTTTATCCATAATATGATACTGTTGCTCCAAGAGTATATAGAAAGGCTGTGATTTGCATCAGTGGTGGGAGCACCATGGAGCCAGGAATCTATTGAAGTTTTTGATGTCTGCTGTGTTATTTGAAAGTCATAGATGGATTTGCTGAGAAAATAATATTCATGTTAACATATAAAATTAAAGCAATGTAAAACTGGGGTTTTTATCTGAACTTTTTTTTTCAAAATTCATTTTGTTTAATTCTTTTAAACATTAGAACAAAAAAAAATCCGAGTTAACTTTCAGAAATCACATAAAGTTAGAGCTGATAGGAATCACCTATTCTAACCTCTTCATTTTTATGGATAAAAAATCTGAAGGTCAGCGTGGTAAAGGCCCAAGATCATACACTTAGTAACTAGCAGATTTCAGATTTGAGCCCAGATCTTTTGAATTCAGCATTCATTCTACACCATATTAAATTTTAGGCCACAGAAAGACTTTCTCAGGTTATGATAGATCCACAGAAGTGGCAATGCATTAATCTTTTCATTGTTGCTGTTGACCAAAGATTGAGAAGTTATCTCAACTCTTCTTGTGAGCACAGGGGGAAAAAAAAGCTTCTTATGCAATGGGGAAATCATAATAAAAGAACAGGCCTGAACATCTAAGTCATGGAAAAGGCAGCAGAGGCTTTTAGGCAGGATTATACCAGTGCCTGGATGGGGCAGAAGGCAGGAGGTGAGCCCCAGAATGACCCCAAGATACAATCTTTTCCAAGAATTCCAGTGATCCCATGAGACAATATGAAGAGGAGAAGAAAAGTCTTTTAAGGAAATTGACCTTCATAAAGAATGGCCTTCCAGAATAACCTAAAAATCATTTCCTGATTCATATCTGGCAATTCTATGTAACCAGTGCTGACATAAGTATGTGCGAGATGGTTTAGATTAGCTTTGATGTGGATCTGGGAAAGTTTTACCCACCTTTGGTGACTGCCTGTGGTGACGCAAAAATGCCAGGAAGTAGTGCAGAGACTCAGTTTTATGTCTTTGCCCAAGTACCTCAAGTTGAGACTTAAAATGAGAAAAAGCTTAAAGATTAGTTTCAAAAAGAGAAAAAAAAAACAGAAAAATTGCAAAGAGGTCCCAGGGAAAGAAAAAAAAATATTTATCACTCAGGAAAGGTGTTCTGTTCATTCTGATAAAAAAAATTAGCAAATAAACCTTCAAAATCAAGATTTCCTTTCTGGGGAAGTTTGGTTTTTTTCTTTGTATCCCCAGAAAGAACAGTGCCCACTCCACCTGAAAAACCCTTCTAATGGATATTCAAAACTTAATCAGAAAGGTCAAATACAGGCTATCACAACCACAACAAAAAAAATTGATTCCCACCCCCCATCTTATACCAACGAAGACAGACTTCTGCCTATGAAAGTCATGACCATAGAAATGCCAATGAGGTGTATGACCTGATTGGCCTCATCTGCTAGCGGTACACTAATAAAGGATACGAACTCCATCTCAATGACAACAATGACAACATTGCTGTTTATTATCTCCATGTTGTCAGGGATGATGGCGAGGTTGACACCATTTTCCATCCCTTGGATTCTAATGAACCCCTTTAGAGATTTGACTTTAGCCCTTCCACTTTGGTTGAGGATTATTCATCCTCTGGTGTTGCGGTCAAACAATGACTTTTTGTTAGAAGAAATGCTGCTTTGTGCACTCTTCTTTCTTCAGATGAACTGACAGTGCAGAAGTCACCATGAATGACATCTTAGAAAAGGCACTGAAATGGAGGGTGCAAGTCCTCAGGATGACCTAGAGAAGCAGAAGGGAGCCAGTAGATTTAGACTGCAGCCCAGAGAGCCAAAACAATTTGGAATTCTGCCATGGTTCAAGAGATCCATTCCAGGAGAGAAGGATCCTCAAGCTGACATAGTCACTGTCCAAGACATGATTTGAAGTCACCACGATAAACGTCTCAAAGTTGGCATGGTTCACCTACTCGGATTCACGACTGATGTGCGTTCAGGGATATCTGGCAACAAAGTAGACACAGACGCCATTGCTACCTAAAAGGCCAGCTTAGATTAAGTTCAGGGTTAAGTGGAAGGACCATTTCAATCAGCTCTCACCTGCTGTGTTCCTGGCACAACGGGAAGACAAAGAAAAAAAGCCCGAGTCATGTGATGTTTAAACTTACCTACCTAAGCAATCGAGAATGCAAGCATCTCTTCTTTTTGAGTCAAATATTACTAACACCAATGAAATTTTGCTACTGGTGAACTTTATACCCTAGGATCCCAAGTAAGAACTGCTTAGGCTCATGGTTTTGATCAGAAACAAAGGGAAATAAGCAGAGAAGCAAGCTTTAGCTTCCAGAAGGAAAAGAAATCAGAACAGCAGCAGTCCCTCCATATCCAACCCCAACCCAGCCCCAGTCGGTTCCAGCAAGGAAAGACCATACACTCTTTACAGTTTCTCACAGTCGATTTGTCCAGACCACCATTTGGGGAACGGAATGGTGCACACAGAATTTGGTGGGCCACTTCAGAGGGTCATTTGAGTCAGAGGGACCTAAGACTCAAATGAAAAGGGCAAATATTTTGATTAGAACACAAACCTGATCACAGTGCACATATAATCCTCTCTCTGTCTCTCTCTAGCTTCTCTCTCTGTCTCTGTCTTTGTCTCTCTCCTCTTCTCTCTGTTTCTCTCTGTCTCTCTCTTCCTCTTTCTGTTTCTCTGTCTCTCTCTGTCTGTTTCTCTCTCTGTTTCTCTCTGTGTCTCTCTGTATTCCTCTCTGTCTCTCTCTCTGTCTCTCTCTTTCTGTTTCTCTGTCTGTTTCTCTCTCTTTCTCTCTGTCTCTCTTTCTGTCTCTCTGTCTGTCTGTCTGTCTC
The DNA here is from genome assembly GCF_016433145.1 of Gracilinanus agilis. Classification (NCBI taxonomy): domain Eukaryota; kingdom Metazoa; phylum Chordata; class Mammalia; order Didelphimorphia; family Didelphidae; genus Gracilinanus; species Gracilinanus agilis. The sequence goes on from NC_058135.1 coordinate 127,206,807, forward strand.
TCTCTTTCTGTGTTTCTCTCTCAGTCTCTCACACTCTTACACACACAAACACAGAATGACCAACTCTTTTTCACTGTCTTATTACAACACAATTTAGTGTTTTCAAAATAATACTGAACATGGATACTTTTTTCTTGTGTGTAATTAGTACAATACTCTTTTTAAGTAATAATAAAAAACAGTGAATACAGAGCTCTAAAAATGAAGAAAAATAAAATAGATTTTTTTTTGGCAAAACAAGTCCAAGAAATGTAGATCACAGCAGCCATTCCTGAGGCACTCAAAGTTTAGTGGCTTTATTCCACTTTATCTTATAACTTGATAGCTTATTTTCTGCTCTCCAGGTCATATGCTATTTTCTTTATAGATTACATCCTAGACAGGGATCATTGTACCATCTCTACCCAGCAAAATGGGAAAATTCTTCAGTTACCTGTCTACAAGACTACATTTTCCAAAGGGTAGAATTTCCAGGTGTACAACTTTCGGAAGCCTGGGCTTCTAGGGATGTTATTAGGAGGGCAGATTAAAGGTCAGGTAGAGGCAAAGCTTGGCAATTAGCTATTGCTATTTTTTTCAACTCTTCTGTCCCCTGTCCTCTTTCCTTCCATAGAAGGGTATAAACTAACCAATAAGCCACTTGTTGGATGGCCTCTGGGTAGTCTCATCCTTACTGGGGTTATCCCACTGTCCCATTGGGTTTTCCTTATGGGATATACAAGTCACGTGGCACTTGGTGGTTTGGCAAGTTCTAGCATCAGGTTAATGGAAGTCAAAAGTGACAATTGAAAAGGGATAGCTTGCTTTTTTAGGAAGCTTCACAGCAAATAGAAGTAGAAAATTATATGCTACTGAGCCCCAAAATGAAATCTTAAAATTAATCAAAATGTTATGTATTATGCAAAAGAATTTAGTGCAAAAGTGGGGACCCTTCTTCTTTTGCCTCCAAAGCCACTATTGGTTTATAGGAAAACCACATGAGCTCCAGACATAAGTAAAAAGGGATTGGCTACTAGCTTTTATGATGGAGAGAAAAATGTAAACCATTCAACTCAGTTTTCTTAAAAATATAGTTTGATTCATTAAATGCAAAAAAAAAAACCCAAACCATAAATGTAAAAGGGTATGTTGTGACCAAGCCTTAGAAAGATGTGGGAAGAGAGAAGGAGGAGAATGAAGAAGGAAAAAAAGAATCATAGAAAAAGAATCAGTGTGGGGAGAGAGACAATAAGCCAAGAGAAAGGAAGGAAGGAGAGTAGGAGAAAGTTGTTTGCATCTCTTGCAATTTCTCCCCAGTCCAAACTTGTAGCTCCAGGCCTCACTCTAACAGTTATTCAACCCTGTCTGCTGAGACAACCCCATTCTCCTTCTTGCACACTCCTCACAAAAGCTATTCCACATTTCTACTCGATGCCCCTATTTTACTCTCACCTCCCCTGTTTGCAGCTGAACTTCACTGAGATCAAGATCAAGTGAACTCATTATCACTGCATTATTTCTTCCTTTCCTTCCATATTCAGGAAGAAATATGACTTTTATTTCCAAGGCTAATCATTGGATCAGAGGATCATAGATGAATAGTTGCCCTTAAGGGCCAAATAGGCCAACCTTCTCATTTTGTAGATAGGGAAACTGAACCTATGTTACGGAGTTAAGTGACTTGCCCAAGTTTATACTTATAAAAACTATCTTTAGAATTTGAACCCAGATCTTTTGATTCTAGAGTCCTGTTCTTTCCATTGTGTTATTCTACCTTCTACTTGTTCATCACTGGCAGGGGCCCACTGGAACTAACTCTACTGCTCCCATTTTTCAGTGTGAGCATTTAGACCTCAGAAATTTGCGAATGCTACAAACAGAGGGAGCGCTGATTGCTCTGTGGATCATCTAGACTAGAGAAAGGGATAGAGAAAACATTAATATTGCAAATTAGACTTACAAGTGTGTCAAGTACATCTTTCCTCCTCTGAGAGCCAGTTATTAAAATTGACCAGCACACATCTGTCTACTCACATCTTCTAGAATCTCGTTCTCTCATTTACAGACCTACTCTCCATAGCATCTTTAGTCTCCTCCTCTCCATTGGTTCTCTTTCCCTTGCTTTCAACGGTGCACAGATTTACCCTATTTAAAAAAAAAACAAAACATAAAACCTTCACTTGACCCTGCTGCTCCTTTTAGCTATCATTATGTTTCTCTCATTCCTTTCACAGTCAAACCTCTCAAAAATGTAGTCAAAACATGTTCTCCATTTTATCACTACATATCCTCTCCATTACCCCTAGCAATCTGACGTCTGCTTTTTGTGCCATAGAAACTGCATACTGGAAAGTCACCAATGGTCTCCTACTTGCCAAATGTAATAGAAATGTCTTTTTTTTACCTCATTCTCCTTGCCCTCTCCTCCTGTTTTAATACCATTAATACCCCTTGAAGGAGAGGTGATTGAAGAACATTTTGGGACCTGGATAGTATGGGAATTTATTCTACTTGACTATTTTTAAAATTTGAGATAGGAGAGAATGATGTCATGAAGGAGAGTAGGAATAGGATTGCCCTTCCTCCACTCAAGAAAGAAAAAAGAAAAGCAAATTGGTGGATTTTTAAATACACACAATAGAATAATTGGAAGACCAGCAGTAATGAGGGCACCTTCAAAAGTACCATGTTGAATTTTTTAATGACAAAAATAAAATCAATACATATTAGAAACTGTTTCAAGTGCAATCTTCTTTTTCTGTTTTATTGCATATTTACTGTTGATTTTATCTCACTTGTGAATTTTAAAAGCAAACAAATTATATATTTTTAAAATATGTGATTAAGTACCTCTTCCTCAAAAGGATAGTGTCTTTGATTGGGTTCTATGTCAGCAATCTATACTGGTTGAACTCTTTATTTCCCAGAGTTTTTTTTTCTATTTATTTCTGTTCATCTTCCTGCAGCCCCCTAAACATGAATACAACAAGATCTGTCCTCAGTCTTCTACTTCTCTCTGCCTATATTCTTTCCCCTCCTCTCATTCAGTTCTATAGTTTTAGAGGTTCAATGAGAGAGCAGATGACTCCAAGACCTTGACCTCTAGCCCTGACCTTTCCCCCTAAGGTCCAGTTGTGCATTTTCAATAAGATCCTGAATGTTTTCACCTCAATATTTCACTATCATCTCAAACTCAACATGTATAATGTCAAACTCATCTTTTCTTCTGTCATTCCTTTCCCCACCCTAATCTAAATCAGAGGAAGCCATGAGGAAGAGCTAGTAAATGAAGTTGCTGAAGGAGAATTCTAAGAATTGCAGAAAGATGGCAGAATTGGGCAAGATTCTTACCTGGATCTCCCAAATTTCCCTTTAAATAATTTTAAATGATGCCTCAATCTGAATTTTAGAGTAGCAGAACTAATTAAAAGCCAGGGTAAAGCAGTCATCTAGCCTAAGACCACATGGGAGGATGTTATGAAAAATCTGACCTCTTAGGATAGTGGTTTGACTACAGTGAAGTGCAATTACCTCCAGGCAGATACTGCAGAGTGAACAAACAATAAGCCCTGGGAGCAGCTGTGTAGGTGATAGCCTTAGCTGAGGTCAAAGCAGAGGCACTGCTGGTTGCAGTCACATGCATGTTAAACAGAGTCCCTGGTTTCAGTTCCATCACAGAGGGCAGAGGAGTGGATCACAGGGAGCAAGAGCTTTTGTGGTGTTAATGGTGTTGGGGGCCTTGGTCATGGCTCAGGGATGGAAAGGAGTACTTGAGGTCACTAGTAGACCATGAAGTAGAGGAGCATTGACCACACCTGGCCTTGGATCATAGAACATTGGAAGAACCAAAAAGTCAAAGCCTCCCAGATAGAGCCCAGAAAACAATAGCATAAAAAAACCTAAATTCTGAGACAACCCCACCCCAACCCTATTTTGGAAGCAGAGCCTGACCCTAATATAAAGTTTACAGCTAAGAAATAGACCACTAAAATAATTAAACAATAGAGAAAGAACCTGACCTAGAGAGTTGCTATTGGTGATAGAGAAGATCAAGATTCAAACCGAGAAGACAATGAAGTCAAAACGGCTACTTGTAAAGCTTCAAAGAAAAATTTTAAATGGTTCCAGGTTCATAAAGAGTTCTTAGAAGAGCTTAGAAAGGACTTTAAAAATCAAATAAGAGAGGTTGAAGAAAAATTGGGAAAAGAAATAAGAGTAATGCAAGAAAATCATGAAAAGAAATGCAGTCAATTAGAATAAGCAAATTACTTACTAAAGCAAATAAGCCTTTGAAAATTAGAATTGGATAAGGGGAAACTAATGACATCATAAGACATCAAGGAATCAAACAAAATCAAAATAATGAAAAAATAGAAAAGAACATGAAATATCTCATTAGAAAAACATAATTGACTAGGAAAATGGATTAAGAAAAAATAACATAAGAATTGTTGTACTACCTGAAAGCTATGATCCATAAAAAAAAATCTAGATGCCATACTTCAAGAATTTATTAAGGAAAATTGACCTGAAGTTTTAGAAATAGAAAGAAAAATAAAAAATGAAAAAAATCTACCAATCACCACCTGAAAGAGATCCCCACATAAAAACCTACAGAAACATTAAAGCTAAGTTTCAAAGTTCCCAGGTCAAGGAGGAAAAAAAAACACTTAAAAAATGACAAACATGCATCAATAAAAATAAAGGGCTGAGATATTAAAAAAAAATCAAAGGTAATGATCATGATCTCAGACAAAGTTAAAGCTAAAATACTTAATTAAAAAAGATAAACAGGGAAACTACATTATGTTAAAAGATACCATTGTTAATGAAGTAGTATCAACATTAAATATATATGCACCAAATGCTATAGTATCCAAATTTTTAAAAGAAAAAGATTAATGAATTATGGGTAGAAATAGATTAGAAAAACTACAATAGTAGGAGTCTTAAACCTTCTTCTCTCAGAACTAGATAAATCTAATGAAAAAAATGAATAAGAAAGAAGTCAAGGAAATGAATAGAATTCTAAATAAGCTAGATATAATGGACATCTGGAGAGGTCTGAATGGGTATAGAAAGAAATATACCTTTTTCTCAGCAGTCCATGGCATCTTTACAAAAATCAAACATATTTTAGGACATAAAAATTTTCTAGTTAAATGCAAAAAAGCATAAATATTAAATACATCCAATTTAGATTATAATACAATAGAACTTGTATTCAATAAAGGATCGTGTAAACAGATTAAAAATTAATGGAGACTAAATAACCTAATCTTAAAGAACAAGTCAAGGAAACAATACATAATTAAAGAGAAAAAATAAGACAATATATCAAAACTTATGGGATGTAGAAAAACAGCAATCAGATGAAAACATATATCTCTAAATGTTTATATCAATAAAATAGAGAATGAGCAAAATAATGAATAGATATTAATGGATTTTTCCTTAAAATGATAACTTGCATCTTCCTAAAACCATCAGCAAGCATTATCTTTTTTTTTTTAAACCCTTGTACTTCAGTGCATTGTCTCATAGGTGGAAGAGTGGTAAGGGTGGGCAATGGGGGTCAAGTGACTTGCCCAGGGTCACACAGCTGGGAAGTGGCTGAGACCGGGTTTGAACCTAGGACCTCCTGTCTCTAGGCCCGACTCTCACTCCACTGAGCTACCCAGCTGCCCCAAGCATTATCTTTAATGTGGATAAGCTAGAAGCCTTCCCAATAAGATCAAAAGTGAAACAATAGTGTCTATTATCACCATATTATTCAATATTGTGTTAGAAATTGTAGCAATAGCAATGAGAAGAAAAAGAAACAGAAAGAATAATAAATGAGGTCATAAAACTATCTCTTTTGGCAGGTGATATGATGGTATACTAGGAAAATTCTAGAGATTAAGTCAAAAAGTTTATTGAAGCAATAAATAACTTTAGCAAAGTAGTAGGACATAAAACAAACCTACATAAATCAACAGCATTTCTGTATGTCACCAACAAGCCCTACAAGAAGAGATAGTAAGAAGCTATCTGGGAGTATATCTGTCAAGACAAACCCAGGAAGTATGTGAATATAATTATAAAATCATATTTAAATAATTAAGAAATATTAATTGTTCATGGTGGACCAAAGCAAGATAATAGAAATGACAATTGTATCTACACTGATCTACTTATTTAGTGCTATTCCAATTACATTGACAAAAAAATTTTATTGAGCTAGAAAATACAATAACAAAATTCATCTGGAAAAAAAAAGATCAAAAATATCAAAGGACTTAATGGAAAAAAGAAGGTCTAGCAATACCAGATTTTAAACTGTATTATAAAGTGGTAATTTTCAAAACTATCTGATCCTGGTTAAGAAATTGAAAGGTAGATCAGTGGAATAGATTAAATATACAACACACAGTAATAAATTATTGTGATAATCTTGTATTTGATAAATGTAAAGATTGATGTTTTGGGGATAACAATTCACTATTTGGTAAATTTTGGGGGGAAATTAGAAAGTAGTCTGGCAGAAACTAGGTGTTGACCAATATTTTACACTACTTACCAAAGTAAGGTCAAAATAGATACATGATCTAGACAAAAAGAGAGATATTAAAAATAAATTGGAACATGCAACATATTAACTATCATACTTATTAATGAGAAGGATTTATGAATAAACAAGAAATAGCATTGTGAGATATAAAATAGATAGTTTCTATTACATTAAATTAAAAAGGCTTTGTACAAATAAAACTGTTGCCAAGATTAGAAGGAAAGCAGAAAACTGTGAAAAAAATTATAGTTTCTCAGCTAAAGGCCTCATATTTCAAATATATAGAAACTTTGTCAAATGATCAAAGGATAAGAACAGTTTTCAGAAGAAATCAAAACTATAGTCACATGAAAAATCATCTAAATCATTATTGGTTAGAGAAATGCAGATTTAAACAACTTTGAGATACCACTTCATACTTACCAAATTGACTAAAATGACCAAAAGGGGAAATGACTAATATTGGAGGGATGTGAAAAAATTGGAACACTAATACACTGATGGTGGAACTCTGAATTGATTCAATCATTTTGGAGAACAATCTGAAATTATAACCAAAGAATTATAAAACTGTATACTCTTAGGCTTAGAAATACTACTGTTGGTTCTGTATCCTAAGGTGATCAAGTAAAAATGAAAAGAACCTATATATTCTAAAATATTATAGCAGCTCTCTTTCTGGTGTCAAAGAACTGGAAATTGAAGGAATGACTATCAGTTGGTGAAATAAGTTGTAGTACGTGACAATACTACTATGCTGCAAGAAATGATAAGCAGGTTGATTTTAGAAAAACATTGCCTTGCATGAAATAATAAATATTGAAATTAGCAGAACCAAGAGAATATTGTATACAGTAACAATAATACTGTTTGAAGAATAACTGTGATTGACTAAGCTATTTTAAGTATTATGAATACTGAAATCGATAAAGGATCTATGAAGGAAGATACTATCCACCTCCAAAAAAAAAAAAGCTGATATATGTGTGTGTGTGTGAGAGAGAGAGAGAGACAGACAAACACAGACACAGACACAGACACAGACAGAATGAGAGAGAGAGAATGAGAGACAAACAGATAGAAGGACAGAGATGGACAGAGAGACAGACAGAATTGCGAGAGAGAGAAAGAGACAGAGAGAGAGAATGAGAGACAGACAGAAGGACAGAGGGACAGAGACAGACAGAGAGAGAATGAGAGAGAGAAAATCAGAGACAGACAGAGAGACAGACAGAGACAGAGACAGAGAGAGAGAAAGAGACAGAGACAGAGAAACTGGCCTGCTTTGATGCAGGGTTAGGAGAGAGGGAGATAGCTTGGAACTCAATATATAATAGATATATATTTTTTTAAAAAATTCTAAGAATCTCTGGTTTTAAAGCAAGCATGGGCAATCATGAGCAGGGTCATTACCAGGGGTAGTAACAGACTTTATCCTCCATTAGCTCACTGGGTTGAAGTCCTGCTCTTAAGCCCAAGATGTTTAACATGTCCCATTACCATGTTTGGAAGAATGAGCCTAAATCCAGCGCCTTCATCTCCTTTACACTCCAGGATGGAACTTTTAACTTTTCCCTGATTTTTTTTCTGTTTTCCACATACCATATAGAGCCAGGCATTGAAAATAATGTCCAGCTTTAAAGGCTGAGATAAAGAGGATTGTGACTTCAAATGCTAAAGCCATGAGGAAAGTGGGAGAACATCCTAGAGGCTGGAATATAGTCAATCATCAGTCTAGCAGAAGAAAGATGTTTCTATGAAATGCTATAATGCAAGGTAGAGAATGAGTACACAGAAAAAGTCAAATCTAGTGGCCTGTAAAATAGGGCTGAGGGAAAGTGCCATAGAGGAGATTGTTTTGAACTAGGCTTTGAAGAAGTTTCGCTTGGGCTTGAAGCTTTTAGAACAAAAGTAAAAATAGGAAAGAGAAACTAGCATAGCAAAACAGTCCAATCTGACTAAAGTGTAGAATGTAGAAAGGTGAGTTGCATAAAAGAAAACTGGAAAAGTATATTAGAGCTAAATTGTAATAAGCCTTGAATCCTGGTTAAGGAGTTCTATGTCTTGTCCCATAAGCAAGGAGCCTTTTATGGTTTTTAAGGAAAGGCATCATGGGATCACACCTGTGCATCAGGAATGGTATTTTGGATCATTATAAAGAAAGGATGGATTTAATAGGGAAGAGACTGGAGTCAAAGGGAGTCAATTTAGGTGTTTATTACCTTAATCTAGATGAGAGACAAGATCCTGCACTATGACAAGAAGAGGATGGATATAAGAGCTTTTAGAAGTAGAAATTACAGGGTTGGTTGGATGTCAGGAGAGGAGGAAGTGTCGAAGATAGCTTGGGAATTTTGATCGAGAGTGACTGAGAGGGGAACAGCACCACCAATGGCAATGAGAAAAATGGAAGGAGGGAGAGGTTTCTATGAGAAGGTTGGAGCTCTGGTTTGGGACATGTTAAGTTCCAGCTGCTGTGGGTCACTCAGGTATAGCTATTCCTCAATCAGTAAGAGGCAATGAATTAGAGCTCAGGGAGAAGGTTGGGGCTAGGAATAAAGATGGAGGGGCATGTTAGCCATCTGTGAGTAGGAGTGCCAGGTGGACAGAACTGTGGATAAAGGAGTTTATTGACTACAGTTCTTACTGAATATCCCCTGATGATAGGGACTTCTGAACCTTGCCTTCTCTGTGTCTGGACTCTTTCTGGCACATGCATACATATATACATACACATGTATGCATATACATATATGTGGGCACATATACATATGTATACAACTATATTAAAATTGAAAAAAATGAAGCATCATTAACAGATACAGTTAACACACCTTGCCCTCTACAAGCTCACTAGGTAGAAGGCTTATTCTTAAGTCCAAGATGCTTAGCATGTAAAATGGAGGGAAAAATTAAGAGATCTAGAAAGGAGTGTGTTTATGTTTGTGTGTGTGTGTGTGTGTGTGTGTGTGTGTGTTATTTAGGGTTTGCTGTCTTAATGTTATTAAATACTGCTTCTGAAAAGAGTAGTATCTTCCCTTGGATTCTATGTCAGATATATATGTATGCATATAACATTCAATCAGCCTCATCTTGCCTTCACTCCATCATCAAAATTACCTACTAGGAATTTATACCTCCCTCCCACTAGCATTTTCTTTAATTCAAAGGTTCTTAACCTGGGGTGAATAAACTTGGTTCTTTAATGATTTTTAGAACTATATTTCAACTTAACTGATTTTGCTTGTTATGCTGTGTATTTTATTTTCATCATTCTGAAAAGGGGTCCAAAGGCTTCAGGAGACTGTCAAAGGGATCCATGGCACACACAAAAATGGAGACCCCCAGGAAGCCTAGCCTCTCTATTCTGCCCTTTCTGAGCATGCGGCTGTCTCAGAGTCAGATGCTGGCTTGAAGTCATCAAAGCCTCCTTCCCTTCCCAAGAATTCTCTTTCTAAAAATATTGATCTTAATCCTATCAGGGTAGAGTTAGTTAACTCCCAGCCCCCTTCAGTCCACCCCTTTCAAGTTTTCTCAAATTAAGCTGAAGGACAAATCCAAAACATAAGCCCAAGCTTTCTTATCTCTGCCTTAATGGATAGGAATATGGGGCAGTTGGGTAGCATTGTGGGTAGAGTGCTGGACTTGAAACCAGCCAGCCCTAAACAAAAGTTGTGCCTCAAATACCAGTTGTGGGACTGACTGTAGGCATTTTATTCCACTTCTCTTAGACTCAGTTTCCTCATGTGTAAAATGGGGATTATCATAGTGTCTTGTTATAAGGTTCAAATGAAATAATACAAGCTAAATCTTTGCAAATCTCAATGTACTACATAAGTGTTAGCCATTACTATTACCTATAGACTCCTAGAATGTTCAAACTCACCTGAGTCTTACAGTTCACCTAGTCTGACACCCCCCAGCCCCTCATTTTGTAGATTGTGGTTGATGAACAAGGATGGGATAAGCCCTACTTAGATTTCTGAAGCCTGTGACAGGGAGCACAAACTCTGGCAAGTTTTCCCAGGCTAGAAAACCTTTCCTCACTGTTTGGTTAACAAAACAAGTTTGTGGTCAAGGTATAAGACTAACTTAGTCAAGAGAGGTCTGTCACCAAACTTGAGTTTAAATCAGATCGCAGTCACTTACAAGCTTGTGACCCTGGGCAAGTCACTTAAACTCTGCTCATTTTCTTCATCTGCAAAATGGAAGATAATAATAGTATCTACTTTGCCAGATTGTTAGAAAGATAAAATGAGATCATATTTGTAAAGTGCTTTGTAAATGTTAAGTGCTCTATAAATTTGAGCTATTCTTCTTTAGTGATGTTGTCAGACTAATGGAAAGTAGACAAAAGGCATTCAGGATCATGTTGTTTTTTAGAACATCTGTAAATATTAACTGCAGGGGCTAGGACTGGACCTGTGATTTCATTGATAAAGGGAACTCACAGATGAGCAACTCCCTCCATGAATACAGGTTGGCAACTTCTTGGCGGTTTATATATAGCCTTGGAGATACTTATCTAGAACACCGAGCAGTTAAGTGCACTGCATTCTTGAAACTCCTAAATGGATGATGGTGGTTGTGTATCACTCCCCGGGTCATTCTTCTCCTTTCTCAAGGACACCAGCACCCGCATCCCCACCTTCCTCTTCTCAACTCTTGCCCTTATCCTAAGGGATTTCATCAACATTTATGCCAATGCTTCTTCAGATTCCCTGATACCTTACACACACACACACACACACACACACACACACACACACACACACACACACACAAACAAAATGCCTCAATCCCCTCATACTCCACGACTAACTCTTCCAGTCCACATCAGCCATATATAGGAATAGTCACACATTGGACCTCACCATTAACTACTATTGTTTCATTTCCTTAATCAAAAATTCAGCACTCGTTTGTTTGACCATAACCTCCTATCACTCCCTGTGACCTAAACTAATTCTTCACCCTCATCATAACCTTTAACATCTTTACTCGCCAGTGCTTTTCTCAGGCCATTATCCTGGCTTCATTTTCATCCCTTTCCATTCCTGCCCTTATATATTACCAATTCAGTTCCATAGAGACCTCTATTCAGTCAGTCAACAAACATTTATGAAGCACCTACTATGTATCAAGTACTATAGTAAGCATCCATTCATCTCTTGTCAAAAACATCAGTCCTGGATTATTCCTGCCATCTAACTCAAATGCTACAGAATGTCACACAGCTAGGATGATTGGCTACATTATTTGTTTTCTCATACAAAATTTGTTTTCTTACTTCAACTGGGTCTTCACCACAGCAAGGCAATCCTTTCATTCCTCTCTAATTTATTTCCTACTTCGTGCCCCACAAAAACTATCCCATATCTTCTCATCTATTCTCAAAAGCCCCTTGTTCACCTCCCTCCCTCAGCTTCAGAGTAGCCTAGCCTAGCAGCAGAAGACTCTTCTAGCAGAGAGCTCAACCTTAGAGAACCCTCATGATGATGACATGAAGGGAAAAAAGGACTTGCAGGGTCAAGAATCAAGAGATACCCTCTTAGTATCTCTGGTCTCTACTTAATATCATGGTCTCTACTGGGATGCCTCAATATCATTGTCCTTGTATACCAACTAGTCTTACTATTCCTTGCTATCACAGAACATCTCTTTCCTAAAAGCTACTGGAGTCAACTAGTGAGTTGCAAATGGCAAGCACAATGGGGAAGACTTGTGAAGAACAACTCCAGAAATCCCACAACCCCTTAGGATTACTCTGAAGGGAACAGTAGTCAGTTGTATCTACTAGGTACCCTAACACTAGAGGTAGAGTGCCCTGTTGGGAAAGTGACCTCAGAGGGGGCATTATGATCATAATAAATATTGTAATAGTGATTGTTATAACTCCACTCTTGTTCATATTCTACTACAAGGGAAAGGCTTAGATGTAAAGATAAAATTCAACAAATATTTATTAAGCCAGGCTCATTGGGCTGTTTGCAGAATTCTGTGGGGATTTAATTCCCTTTAACAAATGTTTTCTTTAGCACTTGCTTTTTGTAAGGCACTATGAAAATAAGTGTCCCTGCCTTCAGGAAGCTTACGGTCTCCTGGGAGGTTACAATATGTACACAGATAAGCAAATGTAAAATATATACAAACTTATACAAGTTATATATAGAGAGAATATATGTGTGCTCACTAGAAATAATTTCAAGAGTAATAACTGTGAGAAATCAAGAAGGGGCATGTGTAGCAAGTAGTACCTGAACTGGGCTTTGAAGGAAAAATTAAAAAAAACTGTCTCTGCACCTATAAATGTCGCTGTCTGCCCATTCTATAGATTTCTCAATGGAATTTCTACTGCCTCCCTAGTAAAAAAAATGTGAACATTTTGATTCCTCCTAAAGGGAAATTGGAACCTACTACTCTATACTACTTAACCACTAAGACTGTGAGGTGTCATCTGTCCCAGTGTATACGTGATACCCTGGGGTATGTCACATCTCCTGTTAGGTCCCTTAAGGTCAATAACACAGTCTAGCAATTAGGATATTAAGCCAAGTTTTCAGTTTGGTGATTTGGGGTACCCTGGGTCCTGTTTCTTGGGTGGTCTCTCAGGATAGGCCAGTGATTTTTGAAGCAAAAGTTCTGTGTTTGAACCTTTATATGACTGGCTTTTAATCAAAAAGATCCTCAACTAGGCTGCTCTTAATCATTCCTTCCCTCCTATTACCCATTTGTCTCAAGGCATAAAATTTATTAATCTAGTTTTAGAATTAGAAAGGATTGTAGAGATCATCTAGACCAATTCCTTTAGGTTATAGATGAAGAAACTGAGTTACAGAAAGGTTGTGTCGAATCAGGATTAGAACTCAGATCTCTGCCCCCCATTTCTATCCAAAAATAAATAATGATTTATGATTAAAAAGTGCTTTGCATACATAATTTAATTTAATGACCATGGCAATAACATATTTACATAACATTTTCAACCTTACAAAGTGCTTTCCTCATCACCATCTTGTGGGCTTGTGCAAGCACTAATAGCAGATACTTAGTAGGGGCAGCTATGTGGCACAGTGGATAGAATTTAGGGCCTGGAGTCAGGAAGACCTGAATTCAAATTTGACCTCACTTACCAGCTGTGTTGTCTTGGGCAAGTCACTTAACCCCATTTGCCTCAGTTTCCTCATCTATTAAATGACCTAGAGGAGGAAATGCCAAACCACTCTCTCCCAAGAAAACTCCCAAAAGAGGTCAAGAAGAGTTGGGCAGGATCAAAATAATTCAACAACAACATCCAAGGCGCTTAATAGTTGGTGATTTGATTAAATGATCACCATTCTGCAAATAAGGAAAGTAGGAGGCTAAATGATTGGCCCAGGGTCACATAGGAAGTTTCACACCTGGGATTTAAACTCGGGAATACTCTTTTTTTTAACTTGAAAATTTTTATTTACTTAATTAATTTAGAATATTTTTCCAGTTACATGGTTCATGTTCTTTCCCTCCCTTCACCCCTCCCCCCATAGCCAATGAGCAATTCCACTGGGTTTTCCATGTGTCATTGATCAAAACCTATTTCCATATTATTAATATTTGCATTAGGGTGATCGCTTGGAGTCTACATCCCCAATCATGTTCCCATCAAACCATGTGATCGACCATATATTTTTCTTCTGTGTTTCTACTTCCACAGTTCTTTCTCTGGACGCGAATAGCATTCTTTCTCATAAATCCCTCAGAATTGTCAGAAATACTCTTGACTGAGACCCTAGTTCTTGGACTTTTTTCTCCTTTGGCTTCAGAAATACCATACTCTCTTGGTTCTCCGCCATCTCTATTACATCTTCTCTCCTTGATTGCCCTCAGCTGATCTCTGCTTAACAATCTCTCAATCATACTCTTAACAGTTCCCTATCTCATTCCCAGTAGCATGTGTCCAGAATATTACCTCTTCCTTCAGTTGCTCTAACTCTATTAGGAACCCCAGTTGGAACAAGGGAAAGCTTTCTAATTCTGTGAAAAGACTGAGAGCCTCTGATGTAAACTGCTTTGGGTCCCTTCTTCATTTCTCGGTTTAAAGCAGTGATGGCAAACTTTTGAAAGAGGGGGCCAAAGGAAAGGAAATGCTCATCTGTCAGTCTGTTTCTAAGGCAACTCTTTCAAAGTTTCATTGTATTGTACCCTACTTATTGTATTAGACAGATAAGGAATAATGTCGCTCAACTGGATAAAACATTTCAGGGGGCTGCATCTGGCCTGCGGGGGCCATAGTTTGCCCATCACTGGTTTAAAGTATCATTGCCCGTTTTCTTCTCCTCTTCGACCATAAAAAAAGACATCTCTCTACTCCATAGTAAAGCTAATCCCCTACTTCTCCACCCTCCTAATCAGACCCTTGAACCCATTCCATTCCCTTTCACCTCCTTGATCAAAGAGACATTCATTCCCTCTGGTCTATCTTTAATCTCTATCACTAATTAATCCTTCCTATTTACCTACAGACATGCTCAAGTTCCCCAATCCTTTTTTAAAGCTTCAACTCTATTTCTCCTCCCCTTTAATTGCTAAGCTTCTTGGAAAAAATGTCTTATACCCAAGATCTCACTTCCTCATTGCCCTCCCTGTCCTCAACCCTTGAATTTTCACTTCTGTACTTCTACAGAGTTACTTGAAGTGAAATAAGCAGAACCAAGAAAACAATATGCACAATTACCACAATATAAATAAGCAAAATTATTGAAACTGAAAACTCTGAAATTATGACAAACAAACTTGGTCCCAAAAAAGATCTATGAGGATGTACTTTCCCAGCTTTCTTTGCAAAGGTGGGGAATTATGGATGTAGGAAAATGTCAGACTCTTTAAATGTGTTGGTTAGTATTGCTGAACTGTTCTTATTCCTCTTTTCAATTCATCGGCATAATAGATGGTGTTTGGGGAACGAGGAAAGAAAAGGAATATACTGGGAAATGTATATTCACAAAAGATATCAATAAAATTTTACTTAAAATTTTAAAAAAAGAAATCTTACTTTTGCTCTTCATTTTACTGAAATTATTCTCTTAAAGGTCACCAATTCCATTTTTCTTTATATTTTTCAAGTTTCTCCTTCCTTAAATTCTCTTCTGAATTCTGACCAACAGGTCACTCCCTCTATTGGGTCCTTAGTTTCAGAAGCATCACACCCTCCTGGGCCTTCTTAAGCTCTCAGGTTTAGACAGAAAGATTAGTTCCATTTGGGCCATCTTGACTTTAAGATGCTAATGGAATATACAAATGGAGATGTCCAGCATGCAATTAGTGATATGGAATTGGAGCTCCACAAGGGATATCAGGTGTAGATGTATGTATGTATGCATACACACAGGTGTGTAAACATACAATATATACATGCACATAGGTGTGTAAATGAATATGGGTATGCACATGCATGTGTATGTGTGTGTTTGTGCATAGACATCAGCATATATGTACACATATACACATGCAGGTGATACATTTGCATTGTGTAGGCATAGAAACAATTGCATGGTATGCATATATGTGTGCATACAGACATGCATGTGGTAGGTGCATGTGATATACTCATGCATGTATGTTCACATATACATGCACCCACCACATGTGTGTGCACATGTACATGCATATGTGTGTGTGATTATCACCTGCTTAAAATCTACAGGTTCAATTATCATTTATAATTGAACCTATAGAAGCTAATTAGATCATCAAGGGAGAATGTATCAAATGAGAAGAGAGCCCAGGGCAGAGCTTTGAGGTGTCCCATTGCTTTTGCAGTGAGATAGGTAACATACCGGCAAAGTAGATGGAAAAGAAGTCATGGGATAGGCAGGAGGAAAGCCAGGTCAGAGCAGTATTGTGGAAACCAAGGGAGGAGAGAGTATTCAAGAGAGGAGAGCCGTCACCAAGGTCAAAAGCTACAGGGGATGACTCAAAACAAACACAAAGATAGAATTCTATCCTTTGGGCTTAGCAATTAGGAGATGGTTGTTAACTTTGGAAATATCAGATTTCAGGAGAGCAGTTCAATAGGAAGTTCTATTGCAAGAGGCTAAAAAGTGAACAGGTTGTGAATAAGGAGAATCAGTTGGTGAGAACAGAGAACTTTCTCTAGAAGCTTGGCAATGAAATGGGAAAAAGTAATAGGGCAATAGTCTGATTGGGTCCTGGGGCTTCATAAAGATTCTTTTTTAAGGTGGTCGAATGTTTGAAGGTATGAATGATGGTAAGAAGTTTGAAGACAGCAGAAGGGGAACCAAGAGAAGGGGAGAAATTGGAGACGAAAGGGAGAGAGTGATCACCAGTGGACCCAGAGAGAATAGGATTACAGACCTAAGTAGAGAGGTTTTCCCTGTCAAGAGGAAAGGCCACTTGCTGTACATGCTGGAGCAAAGAAATGGCAAAATGGTGAAGTCATTCTATAACATAGGCTTAGAAGTATAGAGAAAGGCGATGAAGGAGTTCCCACCTGGTTGCCAAAATTTTTTCAGTAAATTGGGAGGTGAGATCATCTGCTCAGAGACAAAGAGAAGGAGAAGGATAGGGGAAATTGAGGAAAGTTTTAGAATAGATGTTGAGGAGAGCAGTCTCAGAGTAGAATGATATCCTGGAAGAAAGTTTTCAAAGAAAGTACCTTGCAGACTCCACCAATGTCTCTGCTTTTTTGTTTCTATAATTATGTTAAACATGAATGGCCAGATTCTAACAAGTGAGTAGCTTTTCCAATTGAACCCATGTGATTAAGACTGAAAATGCTAATTAGTACTAGGTACCATTTTATTTAAGTTACTACTCCAATGGAATAAATGAAGGTGTAATCCTTTTAGAATTGAAGCAACATAGTATAGGGATAAGAACACTGAATTTGGAGGATCATAGAATGAAAGATATAAAGCTAAAAGGGACAATAGGGCTTATCTAGTTGAATTTCCTCATTTTATAGAAGAGGAAATGGGTTCATAGTGGTAAAGGGACTTACCTATGTTCACATGGGGCCTAACTTCAAATTCCCAAATCTCTTACTTTCTACCTATGGAGCTTTGGGGAAAATAGTGTCCCTTCTCTGAGCCTTGGTTTCCTTATCTATAAAATGAAAAGATTGGACTAGATAATTTCTCAGGTCTCATCTAACAACTTTAAGTCTATGATCCTATGGAAAAAGTATGTGGTAAGACTATAGGACAACGGTCGGCAACCTTTTTGGCTGTGAGAGCCATAAATGCCTGCGGAAGGAAGAGAATGGAAGAGGAAGGCACTGGAATATGGGGTGGGGGCTGAAGGGCCCCCTGGGGTACATCTTGGGGCTCTGCCTGGACTGGCCAGTTGGGAGGTGGAGCCAGAGAGCCATACGTTGCCGACCCCTGCTATAGGCGTAAAATCTTGGGTTCAACGTTGGCTCTTAAACTATCAATGCACCTAAACAACACTTTAAGATGTTCTAGAGGCAGCTAGATGCCATCATGGATAGAGCACTGGGCTTGAAGTCAGGAGGACCTAGGTTAAAATCTGGCTTCAGATACTTCTTAGTTGTGTGACCCTGTGCAAGTCACTTAGCTATGTTTGCCTAGCCCTTGCCCTTCTGCCTTAGACTTATTCCTAAGACAGAATGTGAGGTTTTTTTTAAAAGGATGATAAATTATAGCCCAGGCACTGATTTGTATCTGTGTAGGGAGTTTCCACACCATGAATTCACTATACTCATTAAATCATGGGGCCAGACCAGAAAAAAAAATTTTTGATTGCCTGCTGCTGGTGGGAATATTTGAGTAAAGTGTACAATAGGGATCCAACCTTGGAGTGTGGGAAGTTCAAGTTCAAGACCTGCCTCATAGATGAACTGAATGTATAACCCTGCACATAGTATTTAAGTTCTCACTACTCTAAACCACAGGTGTCAAACTCAGGGCTCACAGCTTTTATTCCACCTCAAGACTCTCCAGTGCCTGAACCAGATTAAAATGCAATTCAAAAAGATAGATAGATAGAAGAGGTAGACAAATAATGTAGACTATGAATATAATAGATAATGCATAGAAATAAAAATAAATAGAAATGCAATAAAACATATATGTTCTTAATTTGTGGTTTTCTAAGTCAATATGTAGCCTGCAGAGATTTATTATTATTTGAGTTTGGCACATTGCTCTAAGCAGTCTTCTAAAACTAGAGGTTGCAGAGAAGGTGCTGACCTATATTCATGGAGGGAGTTTCCTCACCCAGAAGTTCTCCATAACAAGGAAGTCATAAATCCAATCTCTATCCCCATCCCTACAATGGAGTTACTTGATAAACTCCCTTGTCCTTTCAGATGATTGTCTTACATTCTGATCCTGCCCACCACTAAGACTCTGTGGACCTGTTTCTTTCTCTGTAGAATGAAGAGGTAGGAATCAATGACCTCTCCATTCCCTTCTAATTCTAACATTTTGTACCACTTTGCAAATTGGCCAGGAGAAAGGATTGAGTGCTAGCATGGAAAGAAAGAAGGAATAATAAGGAATAAAAGTCCCAGGATCATCGATTTAGGGCTGAAAGGAACCTCACAGGGCATCTAGTCCAAATCCCTCCATTAATGGGTGAGAAAACTGAAGTCTTAGAAAGTGAAGGGATTTCCCCAAGATCAAAGCTATTCGATAGCATAATCATGATTTGAAACCAGGTCCTTCGACTCCTTGGCCAGCTCTCTTTCCGCTGTAGTGGGGAAGAATGGGAGCTCTTTTGGAAGCAAAAGAGATCAAGGAATAAGAATAAATTTAAGTTTAGGCGGGAAAAAATAGAAAAGAGATGGGAGAAAAATAATTCAGAGATGAGATATAGACAGCAATCTATGGAAAGGAGAGAAAAGCTATGAAAATAAGAAAGATCAAATGATCAGTCTTTATGGGTTGTACTGTTCCTATCCTTTTGGTTTTAGGAACGAATGCAATAATTTTATCACACTTTTTCCTCCTCTGGTCTCCCTTCTCCTTCTCCTGAAATCCAAAGAGTTGTAGAGCTATTTGTACAAAGGAAAGGTGAAGGAATAGCTGGGTGGGTCAGGAGTCAAGAAAACCCTAAAATCTGGCCTCCAATACTCACTAGCTGTGTGACTCTGGGCAAGTCACCCAATCCCTGTTTGCTTCAGTTTCCTCATTTATATAATGGGGAAAATAATGGCACCTACCTCCCAGGGATGTTGTGAGGATCAAATAAGATAAATAATTGTAAAGCTTAACATAGTGTCTAGCACCTAAGAAGCACTCTATCAATGTAATCTATTAGTATTAGTATCATTATCATCATGATTATCATGATTACAAAATCCTAACTGGTTTTGCCCATTCTGCAGTTTCCCATGCAGCCAAAAGAGGCAGTGAATGTCTCCAGAGAATGTTTCTTCAGCACCCATTGTAGTTTGTTGGGAGAAAAAGAGAATGCACCTCTAACATGGGTGAGCAATGGGTCCTGGAGAGATCCCATTATGGCTCCATTAGCTTACGATGCTTAATATGTCAAGATTGAAAGAAGGTATCTGACACAGTGTCTCCTGATCCTTCCCACTCCTGGTAGAGTGGCAGATGTGTGTGTGTGTGTGGGTGTGGGTGTTGGTAGGGACAACCCCCTCCCAATCCATATTTTCTACATAAAGCATATCCGAGGCATAGAAGTGAGCCAATATGGTATCCTGGAAAGAGGATAGGGTTGGAATGCTAGATCTGAATCCTGACTCTGATATTTACCAGGTTTTATCTAATGAAAGGCAAGTCATTTATTCTCCCTAAGCCTCAGTGTCCTGGGCTGCAAAATAAGGATATGACCTATAGACCCTATCTCAAAGGAGTATATTGAGGATTAAATAAGGTAATGTAGGCAAAGTCCTTTATAAATCATAAAATAAGATTTATTGGGACAGCTGGGTGGTTCGGTGGTTTGAGAGCCAGCCCTAAAGATCAGAGAACCTGGGTTCCAATCTGGCTTCAGACACTTCCTAGCTGTGTGACTCTGAGCAAGTCACTTAATTCCCATCGCCCAGCCCTTACCACTCTTCTGCCTTGGAACCAATATACAGTATTGATTCTGGAAGGTAAGGGTTTTAAAAAAAAAGATTGAGATTACTCCTGCCATCAATACCCATCCGTGGCAGAGGTGAGAAGAGTCTCACCATCATTCCTTTGCTTGATCTTCTCTGATATACCATGGTCCTTCCCTTCTGAAATAAAACATACTCTTTCCTTCTTCTCCCTACTTTCACCTCCATGTGACATTGTGATAGAATAATATCACCGTTTGCATTTTTAAAAGTTTCAACAAAATGAAATTACCCCTCCCTTTCCCCAACCCTTTCCCCCTCCCCACATACATTTCATAAAAACAATATTAGTGTGGAAAGTTGTGGGCAAAAGGAGAGTCTCTCATCTTCCTGTGCATTTGCTAATGCCCCTGATCTTTTCTTTTAATCCCTGGTGTATCCAATACTTAACATACTTCCCCTGGCACCCTCTTAGCTCCATGTCCAGGCTGTTCATGCCAAACCAATCCATTATGCATTCTTCCGGAAGCCAAGCATCAGTCGAGATACTTGGCAATGGCATCATGCTAGATTTTTTTTGATCCTCTCCTTTGCAGTGTGAACTGACTCTCTCCTTATTCCCTCCCATAAATATCCCCCAAATCGGTCCTCTTTCTACACTCACTAGAGGCCTTCCTAATTATTTCTCTGCCACCTACTGTAATGTCCTTTTATAGACTGCCTCTCCCCAACTCCTCCCATACTTTGCCACATATTCAAATGTTCTTCCATTATCTCTCCTTCATTTCCTCCTGGTTACTTCCCTCTACTTTTCTGAGACTACAAAGGGAAGGTTTTGAAATGAAAGACATGCTGAAGCCCTGTATCACTAATGCAAAGCCTCGGTAGATACAAGGAAGAAAGCAATTCCTGTCACTATCGACGTCAGAACACTAAAACTTTCCGGTGGCTTTAAGGCACGATGGCGCGTGTTCGTTTTTAATTTTACAGCAACCGAAATGCAGAAATGAATGACTTCATTTGGCTTTTAAGATTCAAAAGTATCCTCCACACTGGAAAGCACGTGCCCAAAGGAATCTTGAGTTTGCCTTTTATCCTGCCCTGCAATGTTGTTGTGGGAAATGACAAACGAGAGGGATTATAAAGCACTTTGCAAATCAAAAGTGCCATAAAAATGCTTATTGTTGTCATTATTGTTAATAACGATAAGTAATATTGCCTCTGCTCATCAATGGACTTTGGCTTAGAGACAAATGACCTTTCCTCCCAGCTCCCCTTCCCTCTGACTACACCTAACGCAATCAGGAGTCTCTCATCCACAACCAATATTTCAAGAAGGCTTTGTCACACTGTGTTGTGAACTCATAAAGTTTATGGCACTGTCAGGAGCTGCTCATTTACTAATAACACTGATATTTAAAGCCCTTAATAACGTAGGCCTGAAGTACTTGCAGGATCACCTCTTGCTGTCCTACACCCTGTTGAGACAATTGAGGTCAGTTTGCATCTCCTCTTTGTGCAAGCCTACCTTTAACAAGACCCCATAGAATGCAGAGCCAAGAGAGATAAGCTGGGATTTCCCAGCAACCCTTTAGCTCCTTTTAATGTTTTCAGGGAAGATAGCTGTTTGAGGGGCTAAGCAGTTTTCTTCTCTCTTCTGTTCTTCTGGCTCATAGAGGGAAAGAGTTTTGTTGTTGCTCAGTCATTTCAGTCATGTCTAACTCTTCGTGACCTCATTTGGGGTTTTCTTGGCAAAGATACTGGAGTGGTTTGACATTTCCTTCTCCAAGGGGGAGACACATTTGGGGATATCTGAGACCAAAAGAAGGGGTTGGATCTACTATAGAGTAGACCCTTAATAAGTGCTTCTTGGACTGTATTGCATTTGGGTTTATTGAGAACTTAATTTTTATTGTACAATCCAAGAGGGTTTTTTTTTGTACAATTGTATTGTACAATCCAATTGCTATGAATATAGCGTGAGCTACCACACTTAACGTTGAACTATTTGAAGAAACCAATGAAAGAAGAGACATCTGTTTGTTTTATAGTTCTCCAAGAAGAAGGAAACCCTTGGGAAATATGTGGCCACTAAGTAGATATCTGATCTAGCAGATAAAGTGCTGGACTTAAAATTTCAAAGTTCAAATCCTGCCTCAGACATTCACAGGGTGTGTGATCCTGGGCAAGTCACTTAATCTCTGCTTTGGTTGTTTCATTGTCTGTAAAATGGGGATAATAGTACCTTCTTCACAGGGTTGTTCCAAAGATCAAATGAGATAACCTCTGCAAAATGCTTGGTAAATCTTAAAGCTGTGTATAAATGCTAGCTATTATATATTTGTATGAGAACCTAAAACTGAATCCTCTCAAGATACTAATATTTATAATATTGCATTTGTTTGGTGATCTAATGAACTCCCATGGAATTAATTTCCATATCTATACTGATGATACTCAGATTCATCTCTGTTGACCTTCAATCTTGCCTCTCCAGCTACCTTTCAGACACCTCAAACTGAATATCCAGTAGACATCTTCAACTCAACATGTTCAAAACTGAACTCATTATCTTTCCCCCTGAACCTTCCACTATTTCAACCTTTGCTGTCATTGTAGAAGACACCACCATTCTCCCTGAGCCTTGGGATCACAATCTAGGAGTCATCCTGGATTCTTCACTATCTCTCACCCTCCACATCCAATCTATCACCAAGGTCTATCAATTCACCTTTGCAATATCTCTCCAATACACCCCTCTTCTGCTCTACTACGGCCACCACTCTAGTCATGACCCTCATCACCTCCCACCTGGATTACTGCAATAGCCAGCTGGTGGGTCTGCCTGCCTGCCTCGAATCTGTTCCCATGCCAGTCCTTCCTCTCCTCAGCCGCTGAAGTGATTTCCCTAAAGCACAGTTCCAATCATGTCAACCCCCAGCTCCTACTCAATAAACTGCAGTGGCTCCCTATCAACTCTAGAATCAAATACAACATTCTCTGTCTGAAGTTCAAAACCTTTATACACTTAGCCCCCTACTACCTTTCCAGTCTTCTTTTACCTTACTTCTCCACATGTGCCCCTTAATCCAATGACACCAGCCTTCTAGCTGTTCCACTCCATCTCGCAGCCCCAGGCATTTTCTTGCCTCAACTATGCCTATAATGCTATCCTTCCTCAACTTTCCTACTTACTCCTTTGACTTCCTTTAAGTCCCAACTAAAATTCCATCTTTTACTGAGAACTTTCCCCCAACCCCTCTAAATTCTAGTGCCTCCCTTCTGTTAATTATTTCTTGTTTATGCCGTATCTAGCTTGCTTGGTGTGTATATGTATATATTTATATATATATATGAAAGTATATGTGTGTATATATATACACATATATGTATATAATTTATTTATTTGTTCACACACGTTGTCTTCCTCACTGCTCCTCTGAAGCAAGGTCCATTAATTTCATTTTTGAAAATAATATAGTAAAATTACTGAAATTTCATTTTGTAATCAGACCACTTTTATTCTTTAATTTTTTACAGTTTACTTTTCCCACAGATGATTATAGATAAAATAATTACCAATTAACTAAATATCAGCACACTGTCCTCTGCTGTAAAAAGGCTGATAGATACTGGGCATGTTTTTATGTCAATGAACTTGAGCTACTCGTGTGTAAATATGTGTCTAGGAATGGAGTCATGTTCAAGATTTGTATCTACATCATTATATGGATGTATATTTATCAATGAAGTTATTACTTTAACCCCTCCCCCCAACCACCACCACCCAAAAAAACAAAACAAAACAAAGCAAGGCTTATATTCTGCCTCTTTCTGTAACTATAGTGCTTAGCACAGTGCCTGGCACACAACTGGTGCTCAATAAGTATTGATTGATTGATTTGACTAATAGCAGTTTAAAGGAAGATGGGAAGTAAAACTGGAGGGACAGAAAAGTCCTCCTGTTTGTGGCTCTTTTAGCTTCAGGGAAACATGAAAGCTGTCTTTAAGTATTTGAAGGACTGGCTTGTGCAAGAAGGATTAGATTTGTTCTGCTTAGCCTCCAAGGGTAGAAGTCAAATTTAGGTTTGTTGTAAAGAAAAACCTTCTAACAATTAGAGTTGTCCCAAAGTGAAATGGGCTGCCTTAAGAGGAGTCCTATCACCAGAAACCTTTAAGCAAAGGGTTTGGGGGGAAGAAGGGCCTTTTGTGGAGGGATTCCTGTTCAGGAATCAATTGAACTAAGATGATCTGTGAATCCTTTCACTTTAAAATTCTGTGAAAGTGAATTTCTATTCCATAGTCAAATTTTTGATGTTATAGCTCAGGAAGATAACACTTCTAAATGGAGGAGGTGAGAGAAAATCTCTTTTTGTAGTATTTAACCACAAACTATTTCCTAATGGGTCACTTAGTATTAGAGTGAGGTAGGATCTGAACCTGAGTCTTATTGGCTCCAGGTTTAATAGGCTCTGCAGGATACGGCTGTCCATGTTGTCCCTGTCTTTTAAATAACACTAGATCTATAAACAGCCTGACCCTCGACTAACTAAAACACGAGAGAGAGAAAGCAAATGGAACCTATAAACCACATGTATGCATAATAATAATATTATATATGTTGTTGCACATATAATACTAATATAATTAATGTTATTGCATATAATATTATTGTTGATATCATATACATCATGAATATTGTTATATACTACACATATTAATAATAGTAATAATAATGCTATATGCATTCTAGCTGCTGCTGTCCAACATCACTTGGTGTTAATCTGAGAGAAAGAGGTAAAGAACCTGAAAATCATGTAACTCAGTTTCAAAGAAAATGTAAGTGTGATTTTTTTCCCCAGGGTCACTGAGCTGGTGCAGGAGTTCTTAACCCTTTTGTGTCATGGCCCCCTTTGGCAATCTGGTAAACATACCGCCACTTTCTGAGGACAATGCTTTTAAATACATAAAATAATTACATTGGCTGTCAGAGGAATGCCAACGAGCATTTATGAATTACCTACTATGTGGCAGTCCCTGAAGAAGCAAGGAAAGGAGTTTTATTGGGGAGGCAACATGCAAGTGACTCTGAACAATCTATCTATCTATCTATCTATCTATCTATCTATCTATCTATCTATCTGCCTGTCTCTCTCTCTCTCTCTCTCTCTCTCTCTCTCTCTCTCTCTCTCTCTCTCTCTCTCCCTCCCCTGCCTGGGAAACAATCTGAGAACAACACTAGCATTAAAGGAGAAATGGGAAAGGCTTCTTGAGGAAGGAAACCAATTATATTGAAAGGAATGTGTGATTCTGTTCCCATCCAAGTTCAGAGCCCCCCAGATATCTGCTTGCACTCCTCTTGAAGGTCCCTAGACCCCAGGTCTAGAGGTAGAAGGGACATCCAAGATCATCTAGCTCAACATTCCCCTGCCCATTTTATAAAGGAGTAAAATACCAAGCATGATTGATTTGCCCCAAGTCAGACAAGTAGTAAGTGACTGGCAGAGATGTATTTGAACCCAGACTGTATAACTCCAAAGCCACTGTTTTTTCTATTATAATCCCTCTGCATCCCTTGAAACTCTTCCCCAATGGACTACAAACACTGGCCTCCCTCACCACGGGGAAGAATTCTGCCATTGAAGCATCATGCTCAGCGACTGCACTGAGCAAACAGAAAAGCTCTTGAGGTTTTTCATGTCCTTATTAGAAATCAAGTTTCCCAATTCTCATTGTTGTTATTTGGTGTGTTTGCTGAGAGAAGTTTTGTACTTATGTAAATTGAAGCTCATAGGCCCATCCGACAAGCTGCTTAATTATAATTAATTATGCATTTTGGACTATTTGTGTATTTGAACATCTTTTATTAAGGCATTAAGACCTTTTGGACAGAGACCTCTAAAACATGAAACTCTGTAATTACCATCTATTCTTTTCTCAAATGTTCACATGTTCTTTTTTTTGGGAGCATAAGTATCTGCCAACAGTACAGATCAAGTGTAAGAAGCCATGTGGTGCCACT
The DNA here is from genome assembly GCF_016433145.1 of Gracilinanus agilis. Lineage (NCBI taxonomy): Eukaryota > Metazoa > Chordata > Mammalia > Didelphimorphia > Didelphidae > Gracilinanus > Gracilinanus agilis. The sequence goes on from NC_058135.1 coordinate 127,233,390, forward strand.
GTAGGGGAACTTCTTTCAGAAATCTTGTGACATATTGGGGATATTATTTATGATCTAAATACAATTATTATGATTTTTATTTGTATATATAACCTGTGGCTCAGAACCCCATGCTCTGGGTGGGTTTAAACAGTCTAGATTAAATACTAGAGGTTTCTCAAAAAAATCATCTTTTGGGCTCATTTTGCTCCAACCCATAATTTGTTCTGGGAATCTCAGAATATCACCTATGTCTCTGCCTCTTTCAGTATAAGGAAGTTCCTGTACAAGCACTGAAGATAGTAATGTATATTGTGTACAGAACAGTAATTTTTCCCACAGAAAATATAAAACACAAAAGACTCACCATAACCCATAAAAAGTTAATATGAGCTTTCCCCCACTTTTGGTAAGTTTCAACTTCCGCCCCAGGGGCATCTATAGTCCTCCAAACTTATAATAATATCCTAAGGACTTGGGTTCCCCTTGGAAGGAAAACAAACCTGGCATTGCTAGAAAGATAAGGAATCACATTCCAATGAGTCCCACCTTCACTCCAGAGTCCTATATAAGCCTCCAGTCATATAATTCTGCCCGTCAGCATTTCCTCTTTCTCACCAAACATAAGGTCGAAATAAGCCATAGTCATAGAGGAGGGCAAAGTCCAGGCATTTGTTCTGTACTATGACTCAGTCCTCTGCTGTTCTTCCAGTTCCATGACCACAAACTCAATCCTCTTCTCTCCTAGAGGCTATCACTATATAGAAACACCTTCTCTCTCTAGGAGTCTAGGTCCTGGAAAACTCTCCTACCTTATCTAGAAAGCTAGGGTCAAGTAATTCTTCAGAAGATTCATCTTATTTACAAAATCTTATCTCCTTTTACTACTATGTCATGTGACAATCCTCTCTTACGATCACGTGGTAGAAAGGTTCTTCCATTGCATCTCACTATGACCTTTCTAGGCCATGAGGGCAAAAGCAAACTCAATTACCACATTCCTCTTATACTGATTCTCTAAGGCTGCCATTAGCAGCTTCCCAGGGGATGTCTGTGCTAATGCCTTTCCTCTTCCAGTCCCTCAAGTTGGCTCTTGATTCTGCTTTGATTCTCTCTTGATTGTCTCTTCTTCCTTACTCCCTACCCCATGGGAGAAAAGCCCTTTCATATGCCAAGTTCAAAGGGGTGACTCCATCACCAATAGTCTGAGACTCCCTCGTAATAAGGTGCAATGGGTAAATAAGTATCTAGAAATCAGCCTAAGTATTCCCAAGAAATTATTCATTCTCATGTCTCCATTCTCCATGAGTACTAGACAATGGATTTATTCCTTTAAACTCAATAATTTAATCAACCTTCTCCATTTAAATAAAGTTGAGTAAATTTCCACACTGAGTTCAATCCAGTCATTTAAGATTATGATTGACAGGTTGTGACACTATGCGATTAAAACCATTATTCAAAGCAAAATAAGAGAAGGCACAGATTTGTCATGTCTTTAGTCCTTTCAAGGGTTAGATTCTCATCCCAGAGCTGTGAAATCTATATGTATATCTGTATATCAGTATATATGTAGATAGATAGATAGATAGATAGATAGATAGATAGATAGATAAGGAAAACTCTTGGTACTTACATAGATGGGAAGGTGGAGGAACTTCCTCCCATATTCTCTTTTGGAACCCTTTTGGCCTTCAGGGCCTTAATGCAGTTGTTTCTTTTCCAGTCCTCAGTTTCCCTATTTGTAATAAGTTGAACTTGCTGGTCTCCAAGGTGCCTTCTAGCTTTGACAGTTAGTGATTCTACTAAATTGCCATTTCCCCTGGTGGGGTAGTGGTTATGATCGATGCCAGGGAAACAGCAGAGAATGCTGAGGTCATTTATTTTGTTGTACCTATTGGGGGGAGGAGGGATAGGTTTAAAAACAAATGAAGACATAAAAACTTCCATGGTAGGCTGGTAATTTGGGGGGATTTATATCCAAGTCTAGTTTAATGGTTTAGGGGAGAGTGGGGGAGGTAAAGGGAGAAAAAGGCATTAGATCTAATTCATTTCTGTACCTACCATCTGAGGATATATTTCCCAGAGCTTTCCCTGTGAATGCCAAAAAGACATGGGTCAAATCTTGGTACAGAAGAATGGATGATGAAAGCACATCGCCCTCATCTTGGTGGAGGAGAATGGAGGACTATGGGTGTGGAATGTTTCATTGATGATGAGTTTTGCTTAACTATTTTTGTTATGAGAGAGAGGGTACCAGAGGAGGGCAAAGAACAAAAGGCATCAATAGAGTTTAAAATGTCAACTCAAAAAAAAGATAAATTATAAGATAATTAATTACATTTAAGCTTTAGTTTCCTGCCTACATTTTTGGTGAAAATTATTCTTTGCTTATCATTGTTTTATCAAGTCTGAATTAGATCCTACTTTAGACACCGTAGGTAATAACCTGCACTATATGATGGGATAGATAACCTGCCCTGAAATGTTTCCCTAGCCTCTTTCCATAATGTCTGGAATTCCCACAATTTAAATCACTCCTTTGGGTTAAGACGTTTTTGTCTCTGAAGAGGTCCTGAAATAGAAACGTATGTTTAGGAAAGGTAATATTAAGCCATTTGTACATATGGTTTAATTTAATAGATTTGTGTATTGTTACTCCAGAAAACAGATACAAAGGACAAAGGGCAGGAAATACACAGGAAAAATAGTAAGTTTTACTAGTTACTTTCCTCATAAAACATTATGTGTAAATATTACTCTGCCCACTTTTCAGATGATGAAAACTAAGGCTCAGAAATATAAAGTGACTTGTTCAAAGTCACACTGCAAATCCCCCGATTTAAAATCCAGTGATCTCTTTGCATTGCAATTTTATTTCAGGCTAGTCCTGATCTGGTTATAGGATTCTAATATTATAGATCCCACTGCTAAGTCCTAGAGAACACAGTTAATCTCTCCCTGAGCCTTCTTCCTGATGGGCTGGCTGTTGCTATGGACCTAATCACATAGTCCATTCTAGGTTTGGTCCTGTGGAATCCTGGCCACTAATGAGAAGAGAATTTTCTTCTCTCAAACTCTTCAGTTTGTTAACCCCATCTCTTCCCACAAAGACAATCCTAAGCCTTAGGTACAAATTATTTAATGATTGAGGTTGGGGGTTATGTCTAGGCCTTCCCAAAATGCAGAGTAAAAAGGCACTCAAAATACAGTGCTGTGTCTGGCTGGGTATTTCCAATGTCTGAGCAGGGCTTTCTCATCTTCTACCTTCTCTGAGAGCTTTGGAACCTGCCTGCAGCCTTGAGCCCCTGTTCAGGTCCTCTTCTCTCCTCTTGCCTGCTAAGAGCAATTTAGCTTCTCTGAGCCTCCATTTCCCTTCTGTGAAACAAGGGGATGGGGCAGGATCTATTTCATTTATTAGGTGAGCGTGGATTAAGCAACTACTCTATTCAAGGTCCCCAGTCCTCTGAAACTATGATTATCCCTCCACTCCTCATTTGTCTGGTTTCTAGTTTGTTTGCCCACTGTGTCCTCCATTAGACTTGTTAGCCCCTTGAAGGCAGGGGCTGGCTTTGTCTCCGTGTCCCAATATTTAGTACAGGACCTGGCACACAAGAGGCACTTAATAAATGATAATCGACAAAGCTAAAAAGTGGTGTTTTTTTTTTTTTTAAGGGGAGGAGGAGACAGCTAGGTGGCTTAATAGAGACCTGGAGACAGGAGGTCCTGGGTGATTCAAATGTGGCCTCAGACACTGCCACGCTGTGTGACCCTGGGTAAGTCACTTAACCTTAACTGCCTAGCCATTACCACTTTTCTGACTTGGAACTGATATCAAGTCTAACACAGAAGGTAAGAGTTTTAAATACATTAGTCAGATATGGAACAAATACTTTATTCCTACGTACAAAAAATGTTAAGTATAAAAGATTCATAGTATATATTGGCAGATTGACTTAAAATAGGATTCAGTAACAACTTATAGCTACTGTTACAATCTGCTTGGGTCTGACACTTTTGTCTCATGAGAACATAAAGCAATTGTCAGGACTGCTGCTCTAGGATTTTATGTTTGACTTCAGTTCTGCACTCCTCCCTCAAAGTTCCTATCTTCTGGCAAACCAGGCAAGGGGTATGGTCTCTCTGATGAAGCTATCCTCCCTTGTTAACAGGCAGTTTTACCTCTGGACTTCTCAAACTTATTAGTTTTTCTCAAGTCTGGCCATAAGCTCATTTGCCTTCTCAGAAAAGAAATCAAAAAGCAGAAAAGGCAGACAGGGGTCCGGGTGCACATTTACCTAATGGAGTCCCCCGATTCTAGTTAGATTGATTGCCATGATATTAGGATTAGGAAGGGCCAGCCATCTTCCAGCCTTTACTATAAGTCTTAGAGTTACATAATGCCACCGGAAAATCAGAGGAAAAGAAAGCTACCCAGAAGCTTTCTCCTTTTATCTGACATATCATGCCATCCCTCCTGCTCCTCTCAGTAGTACGTGGAGGAACAAAGTGATACGCAGGGCTTTCTGTGTCATGTAAAAGCAACAAATTCTTTTAGCCATTGGATTACCACCTACCTACCTAGAACCATCTACAAAATTAATCATCCCCCAAAGACCCAACCTCTGAGTCATATCAGAAGTTCCCATAAGAACTTCAAAGCCACTCTCCCTGAGATTATGGTTATTATTTAGACTTTCAGTCCTGTCTGACTCTTTGTGACCCCATGGACCTATGGTCCTTCTAACCTACACTTTCTCTCAAAGTCTGTCCAAATTCATCTTCATTGTTTTTTATGACATTATCTATTCATCTCATTCTCTGTCATCCCCTTTTCTTTTTGCCTTTCGTCTTTCCAAACAGCAGGGTCTTTTTCAATGAGTGCTCTTTTCTCATTATGTGGTCAGAGTATTTAAGCTTCAACTTCAATATTTGATCTTCCCGTGAGTAATCTGAATTTATTTCTCTAAGTATTGACTGATTTCATGTCCTTGTTGTCCAAGGGCCTCTCAAAAGTCTTCTCCAGCGCATCATAACTGAAAACTTCAATGACGTTTACAAATTCAAAAATGGTTTCCCAACTCAACCTTGGCTACATAACCATATATCTGGAGCTGGAAGGGACCTCAGAGGTCATCTAGTCCAATTTTCTCATTTTATAGGTAAAGAAACTAGGGCCCCAGACAGGTTATGTGGCTAACCCATGACCACACAGGTAGCATCAGAGGTGAGATTTGAACTTGAGTCCTTTGACTCGAGCCATTTTTCTACTATGCCATTTACATTGTTCCATTCTGTCTTCTGGAAAGAATTTGAAATTAATATCGTATGAGATCCTGTTAATCACAGCTAACTTTGTAGCCAATACATAGAAGCCAAACATTTACATTGATTCTGCTGATTTCTTTCATCAGCCAATGAAAAAGTATTACTGTGAGAGAGGACCTACTTTGTGCTCTGCAACATGGTAAAAGCTATTTAACACCTTCAAATAGTTTAGCTCCCTGTGTTTATAGTTCTTGGTAGCCCTGTGCATCTGTTTGAATCTAATTTGAATGATATCAGCCTTCCAGGGTCTTGTATTGAAGGGCTATAACTAAAATGATCTCAGAGTAGTTCGCAAAATGAGATAGTATGCAAATTCAAAGAGATCTCCATTCATGTCTCTATGTGGTTGTCCCATGGCCATCTTTAAAGCTGGCTGTTCTGTATGTAGCCAATGGAACAGTTGAGATCTAATTGGGAGCTCCCCCCAGGATTCCTTGCATCTGATCTCCAGTGAACTGGTGGCATTATTTCCTGTAATGAGTGCTGGGGGTCTCTGAGTTGTCCACTTTGCTGTTAGATTAAAGAATGTATGGGGAACAGAAAGCAAATCTGCACTTGTGAAACACTGCAAAATCAGTCTAGAAACTCAGGGGTCAAGTAAATCCCCAAATAATTACAATATATTGAAACCTGTAACTTTATCTTTCTCCAGAGCTGCAACCTGGTATATGGAATTTGCATCTCCTGGTCTGCTAAATTTCTACAAGTGTTGACTGTTGGCATGCAGGAATTTAAATGTAGCTGTTTTGAATTCATTATGGCTACTTTTCATGGTTTTAAAAAATAAGTATTGTGTTACAGTCAACTCCGTGTATTATATCTATGGGAATGAGTAGCATGCAAAAGAAACCTTCCCTCAGTGATATCTCTACATAATAAAATTTCTATTTAATAATCCTTTATAGGAGTGTAACTCCATAATAACTTGTTAATCCATTTGTCCACGTTTTGTTTATCAAAGGGACTTGTTACACCAGTTGTAGATTAGAGCCCAGGCATATAAGATGCATTTGGTAGTTGCCTATTCTGTCCCTGCCAGCTATTTTGATAAAGAGATTTATAAAAATTTGTTTTCAAGGAGTTCCCTTCTCCTAGTGGCTTCCATGTATTTCCTACTCAGAAACAGAGTACAGAAGAATGTCAGATTATAATGATGTCTCTCCTTTCTATAGGATGAATAGAGCATCACCCCCAATTGGGGGCATAATGTTGTACAAGCAATAGCTGCTTAAGAAATGTATGTTGTTTTTCTAGTAATGATGATAGATCTGCATTGATGTAACCACATTTTCACCACTGCCCCCCTCATAAACAGCTGTAAACATTTGCAAGACAACTGGAGTGCAGCCTGGCTCTGTTTAGATTCTATATTGGCCAGTGTGTTACATTCCATTCTTTGGCAAATTGAACCACCATGAAATCAGGTCCCTATACAACAGAGAAAAATGTTCCCTAACCAGTGGTGTTAGCATTAGGATTGTGCCTCCTGCTCCCCAGATTATGCAGCTTTTATTTATCCTTATTCAGTTTGCTAGATCGATGTTCTAAGAAAGATGTTTTAGGGGTGGATTTTGTGTGATGCTTTTAAAACCAAATACATTATAATTCCGATACATCGGATTCAAGTTTCTGTGTAGACTTTGTATCCAAATTTAAAATTTTTTCGATAATTTGGAAAATATTACTCTATTACAATATTGAGCGTGATTTTATCCTTATTGAATAAATAATTTTATTTATGAATTTAAATGAAATAAGGCTAATGAAATAAGTGAGATTTGCTTTATAATTTTTAATTTTTCTTGCTTTTTTCTCACATCTATCATTCATATTCAAAGAACTTCCAGAGACGAGTAAAACAATATAACATCCATATTATTTTTTATGATATAGAACATTTAAAAGAACCTAGTCACTTATTCGCAAATTGATTGACATTTTGATTTTGGTTTGCAAAATTGGATTGCTCCAACCCATCAATATGCCCAAGTGTATATTCACATTGTCTAAATTTCAATCTTTAAATTGCATAGTACATTGGAAAAAGCACTGAATTCAGAGGAACTACTTCCTGATCTGCCACTGTCTTTGTAACACTGAGTGGGGTACATTCTCTTCTTCGCACTTCACTTTCCTAATTTGTGAAATGAAGGGACTGGATTGAATGATCTGTGAGATTTCTTCTAGCTGGAATGTGATTTCTCTAACTTGGAAGCTTTCAATTGTTTTTTTTTTTTTTGTTACAAATGATGAAATGTGAGATTAAGTGAAGGAAGAAAAGGAGAATAGAATGAATAACTTATAATGTCTAGATCATTACCATTTGGTTTCTTATGTGAAATATTTGTGGTTCAGTGAAAAGGTGTATTATGTTATTAAACCATCAGAGGCAACCACTGAAGCTAGCAACTAAATGGACAGGGTGTGTATTCCAGGCACCGCTCATAGGATACTTATCAAACAAAGTCCCTAGAACTTTAGGAAATAGAAGTAACCCTAAAGATCCTTTAGTACAGTTCTCTCATTCTATATAAGAGAAAACTGAGACCCAGAAGAGGGGGAAATGTCACATAGAACATATCAGTGACAGAGATGGAATTGGAATCCAGATCTCCTGACAGGGGTAGCGGGGGTGTGGGTGTATAGAAGCAGGATGGAAAGAAAAATGGACTTGGAGCTTGCTGGACTCGGATTTAGCTGGGTGACTTTGAGTAAATCATTTAACTTTTTCTAGTCCGTTTCCTAATTTGTAAAATAGGAATAATAATACATAGATCATTTTCATTACAAAGTTGTTGAAGAATAAAAAGAAACAGTGGTTATTAAAAAAAAGGGTAAGAAATTTTTTTTGTCTAATTGTTTCTATACTTATTTTTCTGACTTTATAAGAATCTGTTTTCAAGAATTCCTTTTCCCCATTGTCTCCTATTTATTTCATACACAGAAATAGAGTAGGGGAAGTGGCAGATTATAACAATATCTGTCCTTCCTATAGGATGAATAGACCATCTCTCCCAGTTCAGGAGACAATATTTTGTAAGCAATAGGCCCTTGAGAAATTGTTTATTGTTTTTTCTAGTTTGATATTTTTCTAGTAATGTTTTTTCTAGTATATTCTTTTCTAGGAATGGTGATAGATTTAAGGCTTACAAAGTACTTTATAAATATTACCTCATTTGATCCTCACAACAGTTTTGTAAAGTAGATGCCATTGTGCATATGAGGAAACTGAGGCACATAGAAACCAAGTGACTTCTAGAGTAACAGAAATATTAAATGTGTGAAGCGAGATTTGAACTCACAGGACTTCCTGACTCCAGCTCCATAGTGGTATCTACTGTGCCAAATAAGTATCTTTTTAAAAATGGAATGAAGAAGTCAGATGAGGAACTGGTGATAAGAATAGAAGATAGTAATGGAAGACAAAGGGAAAAAGAAAAATGGGAGAAATACATGAGAGCTTAGTTTCCTTCCAACTTCCACTTTATTATCTATTCACCAAAAATGTTGTCTGAATATGGACACATTTTAATAAATTTTAACTTGATAACTTGATTAATTGATAGGGATATAGTATACGATAAAAAAAAAAAGATCTTCCTTCCCCAAAGGTACGTAAATTTTAGAGTGGCATTGGCTATCTAGAACATGAGTAATTATAGTTTTATGTATCCTAATTTGGGATTTTATGTACACTAATTTTTTGACTGAATTGACTACAACAAACACTAGTCAAGTGCCTACTGTATTATGGAAGGCACTGGGTTAAGACTGGCAATGGATATATGAAGGACACAGTTCCTATCTCTAAGGTCCTTCATATAAGAAGAGGGACAATAATACATGTACCCAAAGGAATATAATATAGGGCAGAAAAAGTGTGAATTAGAGATCTAGATGGGAGAAACTAAAGGAGAGAGGTCATTTTCAGGAGATAGACTATGGATGGTTTCATGGGGAAAAGTAGCACCTAAGTTAGATAAAGTCTAAGTCGGTAAGTTAGGGGGTTACTTCCTCCTTACAAAAGGAAGAACTGGAATTTGACAGGTGGAGATAGAGAACAGTCCATTCTATACACAAGTAATGGCTTTTACAAAGGCATGGAGGCCAAGGTGGGCAGGCAAGATGAAGGAATGGTTAATCATGTTCTGATGTCACATAACCCTGGGAAAGAAATAAAGATGGAAAGGTAAGTTGGAAACAGATTGGGAGGAAGGGGAAGCAGAAAGGATTAAATGTCAGCCTAAGGAGTTTTTGGTGCTTTATCTTAATAGGGAACTAGAAAAAAAATTGAGCAAAGCCTGTGTATTTGAAAGGCTTAACTGGGTAGTGAGGTGAAGGATGGGGTTGGACAAGGGAGATATTGGAGGAAGTGGGACCAATTAAAAAATTACTCGACTGAAGAGATATGAAACATCACTCCCCAACTTCCTGCTTTGTGGAGGTGAGAGGTCCACAAGTGTTAACATTGCACATGTTTTTGGACATTTTCCCAACATATTTGTCATTTGGGCTTCTTGTGTTCCTCTCTAAAAAGTACTAGTTGTCATATAGGATGGCTCTCGGGGAGGGAGAGAGGAAGGAATGTTTGTAAGAACTATGATGATGTAAGAAATAGAACATATGAATAAAAACATTGAAAAGCGTATAAGAAAAAGAAGAAGAAATTACTAGAGACCAAGTGAGAAGTAATGAAGTCTGAATTTGGGTAATAGAGGTGAGAATGGAAAGGAGAAGACAGAGGCAAAAAATATTTTGGAGACAGAATGGGCAGGATTTTGCAACTTAGTGGATAGAAAGGATGAGAGAGTATGGAGAGTCAGGGTCTGAGCCTGTATAGTATCATCACTACAAAGAGGGCAGCTGGAAGGTAGGCAGGTTTGAGGGGAGAGGATGATGACTTCATTTTTGAATTCTTGATGGAAATGTCAAGCGGGCAGTCAACAATGCAGGATGGAAACTCAGGTGATAGATTGGAGATGGTATATAGATCTGAGAGCCATCCCTCCAAAACTCACGGCAGTAAATATGATTACTAAAGAGAAAGGGGGAAAATTACTAAGCACAGAGCTAAGGGGTAACCACACTTAAAGTGTGAAAGTGAAGAATGAGAAAGAGCAGTCATCCATGTTAAGTGAAAAGCAGGAAAGAGCACTCTATGGAAACTAAGAATGGGAGATGATGTCAAGGAAGAGAAAAGCCTATTCAGCACTATTAAGAACCGTGTAAGCCTCAGTGAGGAAGTAAACTGAGTAAAGGACTGAGATTTGGCAATTTAGGGATCATTTGTGACCTGCCTCAGAAAGAGAAATTTCAGCACAGAGGAGAGAAGTCAGATTGAGGGCTGAGAAGTGAATGAGTGGACGCAGACAGCAATATGTCTTAAAGTTTAGCAAAACTGTGTTCAACACCTTCTGCTATGGGGAAGACATTGGTCTAAATTATGACAAACCTGCCAGGTCCCATATTAACACCATTAGTCATCTATTAGTCAGGGGAATTGTAATTTTGTTAGCTGGAGTCCTTTCTCTCCCCATGCCGATCATAACCCCTTGGTATTTCACACTCTGCAGATCTTTGAGAAATACCACGACCAGGCAATACATCACCTTGCACCCAAGCTGGTGCCGAGCCTCCCAAAGTCTGGCTAAGCTGAGGCAGTCAGATGGTAGTCTATTACCTAATTTCAAAGCCCTTCTGGTTTGGCAGGCCCCATCGGAGTTTGTTCTCTCCTCACAAAGGTGCTGGGAATCCATCCACATGACCTGATGGGTTCCATCTATATAACCTATTCACCTATAGGACCTGATAAAGCATCAGAAGAGGCTTGAATGAATGGAAGATTAGTCTGTTAAGAACACATAAACAGATCACGCACACACAGATCATCATTTGAAAGACATAGCTGACCCTCATCAGAAGATGTACCCAGAGTCAAGTGAAATAAGGCAAATAATGCTTTGCAAAACCTTTAAGTGTGATACCAATGATATCTATTGTTATTATGGACAGGAGCTGCCTTGGTCCTGGGGTGTCTGCAACATTGCTGATCCAAGCAAGGGCAGAGGCCAGATAACAGAAAGCCTTCTTTGCCACATTCACCCATGACCTCCAATATGATGCCAACCTTAGCGTGCTGGCCCTATTAAAGCTTGGAATGCCTTGGAGCTGAGCGTGTCCTTGCCCTGTTGCAAGCTTGAGGCTACAGCTCAGGCAGGCAGCCCAGTCCCAAAGGAAAGACTCAGAAGAACCACTGTATTCTATGCTTTTGGGGAGGGCAACAGGGTAGGGTAGGATGTGACCAGCCTTCCTGTTCAGAAGAGGGAAGCTTGCCTTTATCTATATCATCAATTCGAATAAAGCAAATTCAAAACAGAGAGGCCAAGGATCCTTTCCCACTTGTACCTTAAAGGAGCTCTATCAGGGTAGCCACCCTTAGGAGTATCTGTGTGTATGTATATATGTACATATACATATGAGGGGGTGTGAATGTATGAAAGGCAGCTAGGTGGTACAGTGAATAGAGTCAGGAAGACTTATCATCATGAGTTCAAATCCAGCCTTGGACACCTACCAGTTGTGTGACCCTGGGCAACTTACTTAAGCCTGTCTGCTTCAGTTCTTCATCTGTAAGATGAAGTGGAGAAGGAAATGACAACGTACTACAGTATCTTTGCCAAGAAAAACCCCCAGTGGAATCGTGAAGAGTTGAATACAACTGAACTAACAACAACAACACAAAAGGCATAATAGAATCATAAGATTTGATTCTAAGGTTTTCCAAGTACTTTCCATGTTATTTCATGGGATCATCACCATTACCCTAGGAGGAGGTGTTGTTATTAACATCTTCATTTTACAGATGAGGAAATCAACGCTGAAAGAGGTTAAGGCATCATATGGTTAGTAAGTGTCTGAGATAGGATTAAAATTCAGGTCTTCAGTCCTCCAATCTCCAAAGTCCAGTTGTCTATCCATTAAACCACAAAGTTGCTCTAAATAGTGGACAAAAAGCCTGTGTGTGAGAAAGGAAGAGTTGGGTTCAAATCTTACCTTTGACCCACACTAGTTGTGTGACCTTGGGCCAATCACTGAATCTCTGAGTGCCTCAGACAGCTCTCTACAGCTTTAAGTGACAGAGGAGGCGCCAGTCTTGCTTCATCAGGAAGAATTCTTTGGATCTAAGAAATCATAGGTCTGGGGGCAGCTGGGTAGCTCAGTGGATTAAGAGTCAGGCCTAGAGACGGGAGGTCGTAGGTTCAAATCCGGCCTCAGACACTTCCCAGCTGTGTGACCCTGGGCAAGTCACTTGACCCTCATTGCCCACGCTTACCACACTCTTCTACCTAGGAGCCAATAGACAGAAGTTCAGGGCTTGGGGAAAAAAAAAGAAATCATAAGTCTGGTCCAAATACAGAGGTCTGCAAACACATCTTGGTTTCTGTCTCTGTATCCTCATTGCCTAACACAGGGCCTAGAGCATAATAGTTCTCATGTGGTAGACCGATTGCTTTTCATGGAATCATAAGGAGCACTGGAGATACAAAGACAAAATCAAAATGATCTCTAACCCCAAGAGCCCTTCTGATGAAGAATAATATGTATACATATAAGTAAATGCAACTATGTATGTAATATGGATAGGTATGTGTACATGCACATATTATGTTTGTGTATATATGTACATGTGATGTGGTTTTGCACACACAAATAAAAAGTGGATGAAGCTGAGCCCAATCTAAAGAGCCTTCATGTAGCAAGTAGCCATCAGCTACATTAAAAAAATAAACCCCTTATCTTCCATCTTAGAATCAAAATCATGTATTGGTTCCAAGGCAGAAGAGTGGTAAGGACTAGACCATAGGGGTTAAGTGACTTGCCCAGGGTCACACAGATAGGAAAAGTCTGAGGTCAAATGTGAAACTGGGACCTCCCATCTCTAGTCATTTCTCTTAATCTACTGAGCCACCTAGCTCCCCAATCTCCTCCATTAACCTACATTTCCTAGGAGTTCTAAGAGAGAGAAGTGGAGGGAGAGCATTCCAGGCATTTATGGCAAGCAGCACAAAAGTATGAAGGTAGAGGATGAAATGGCAAGGGCAGGAAACAGCCCAGCCTCTAGACTATGTAGATTTTAAAATTATTATTCAATATCTCCAAAGGATAATATTTATAAAGATTTATTAATATTTAACTAGAGAGCTAGGGAAAACAAGGAACGTTCATCACTCAACTCACATGGAAGAGAGAGAGAGCAAAAGGGGGGGTTTTCCAAAACTTAAATACAATCACGTAAAAGAGGCATGTAAACAGAAAGGAAAAGGGAATCTTGGGGTGAGGGAAGAATCCTGGGAGATGAAGTCTAATTTCCACTTACACATCTAGTTTGTATAGACAGATGGTTGGGACCTGGCATTTCATCTCTCCAGGAACTCCACTATGGAAACTCCCTGCTCTAATGCACATCAACAACTTAACCAGAACTTGACATCTTAATGTTGCCGGGGAAGCATAGTAAGGTCGCTTATGTAACTTGCTCATGGTCACAGAGCCAGTAAATGTCAGGAGCAGGGCTAGAACTCAGGTCTTCTGAACTCCAGAGCTAGAGTTTTCATTGGCCAAGAGACTGAGGTAAAGCCATGAACTTTGCCGCTGACAGACATGTATATTAAAGACAGGAATGCCAGCCATCTGAGAGGAGGTCACTGTGCCTAATTCCCTAGCTTTCCTTCTGTTCTGGCTCAAATTCATTTGAAGCAAAGTCAAAGAAGATCTTAAGTATCTAGCAGCCTCGCTAAGTCTAAATTAGATAGTTCTCTGTCCTAGAAAGCTTGGATCCCTTCAACAAAAGAGCACCCTCTGTTTGGTTTTGTTAGGTGGGGAGTGGTTCTGACCACCAGGCTAGCAACTCTTCAGCCAGAACCACTATACTCTAGCAGATGGACACTAAGATGTCTTGTCTGGTCTTAAAGAGAAAAGCCTAGAAAATGGTAGGTGGGAGAGTCGAGGCACAACCAGAATACCATTGTTATGAATAAAATTGATATAGACAGATATAGATAAAAGTATTAATATTTTATTTAAAGCCATGTTGGTAAATTTAAGAAAAGACCACGCGCCTGCTAAGATCTAATTCAAATCGCCCGCCATTACCTCCTGCCCACCTGGCTGCTTCGTAGGAAAGAGCGTCTCCCAATCACCTCATGAGTCTTATGCTATTCTCTACATAATTATACTTCCTTCCTAAGAGGAATTATGGGAAATGTAGTTTCAAAGTCCTCTAAATATCCACAGGAAGTTTATGTCATATATCTAAATTTTTTTTTTTTTTTACATTTTTAAACCCTTAACTTCTGTGTATTGGCTCCTAGGTGGAAGAGTGGCACGGGTGGGCAATGGGGGTCAAATGACTTGCCCAGGGTCACACAGCTGGGAAGTGTCTGAGGCTGGATTTGAATCTAGGACCTCCCGTCTCATGTATCTAAATATTTAAAGCTCAAATGAACCCCAAAGAACCCCCCAAATTCCAATAACACACTATTCAGCAGAGACCAGGGTGAATATCTTGCTAATTCTAGAGCAGGCCCTACAAACCTAGTGCAGTAACATTCTAATATTGCCATATTGCCAAAGGCATTTCTCTAGGGTTCTGAATTGCCTCTTCAAAATACTTCTCATATACAGGCCCCTCAAATAGGATCCCTATATACTCATTTTCTTCCTTCATGGTATACATGTTTGTGGAACAACATGCCCCAAGTTTAGTTGGTGGGGGGCAGAAGGGGAATATATTATTGTAAATCTTCTTAATCCTTACATTTAACTAATGATTTTGTTTTGAACTTAATGTATAATTTTTAATTGTTAATTTGTAACTTGATGAATTCATTTGTAATATTTCTTCTGACTGACTAGAATAAAAAGAAATGCCCTCATTGTGAATGGGTGTAGAGTGTCTTAAACCTCAGGTAGCAATTTTGAGGGCTTTGCAGATAAGAGCAGAGTATCTTAGCTGCTACATATATACACATACACAGATCCTTTAATGTATTCATTGTGAGAGTAAATACATCCTCATGCCTTGGTGTCAGGAAGACTTGAGTTCAGGTCCTGCCCCTGAGACATAGTACCCTTATGATTATAGTCTTAGAATCCTCAGGAAGGTTTCTAAGACTAAAAGGATAAGTGAATTGCCTATTTACATCAGTGAATAGAATTTCCATGTGAGACATTGCCCACATGAATGAAATCATATATCCAGGCCACTAAAATGACATAAAAGCTATATATAGTCAGTAGAGACACCGTTTGTTTGTTTGTTTGTTTGTTTGTTTTTAAGAGGTAGGAGAAGGAAGGAGGAAGAGGAGAATTAAAATCTAGAATACTGATGGCAAACCTTTTAGAGACCAAGTGCCCAAACTGCAACTCTCATACCATATGTGAGCCCCACTCTTTATCCCAGACAAGGGAGGGAGGAAGCACTCTCATTGGGCTGCTGAGCAAATAGACAGGTAATGTGAGAAATGCCCTCAGGTGCACATAAAGAGGGAAAGGGAACAGCCCCTCTTTGGCATGCTCCAGGATGTGTGCCATAGGTTCACCAATATGGATCCAGGAGATACTTCCAAGTGCATGATTTCTTACAAATCCTCCAAGTCATTCATTACCTGTAGTAGGAGAGTGTATAACCCCAACAGAAGTAAAACTTAGCATTATTGGGGCAGCTAGGTGGGATGATGGATAAAGCACCAGGCCTAGAGTCAGGAGGGACCTAGGTTCAACTCTGATCTCAGATACTTCCTAGCTGTGTGACCCTAAGAAAGACACTCAACCTTTTTTGCCTAGCCCTTGCCCTTCTGCATTAGTCATTACTAAGGCAGAAGGTAAGGGATTTATGATGAACCAGTTATTGTGGTTTAGTTCTTTGGGGAAATGACCTAACATTTGATGGGAAGGGACCCTGGTTGGATGGAGTAGCAAAAAAATGAAGATGGTTAGATCTCTGGGATCCTATTCAGACAGGATATAGAACATATAAAACATTAGACAGGAGGGCAGCTGGGTAGCTCAGTGGAGTGAGAGTCAGGCCTAGAGACAGGAGGTCCTAGGTTCAAACCCGGCCTCAGCCACTTCCCAGCTGTGTGACCCTGGGCAAGTCACTTGACCCCCATTGCCCACCCTTACCAATCTTCCACCTATGAGACAATACACCGAAGTACAAGGGTTTAAAAAAAAACCATTAGACAGCTGGCCATTGGTATCTAAGAAGGCTGAGGTGCCTCCATGAGCTAGGAGATAGAAACAAGGACCTACAACCTACTAGGGAGAAAGAGAATAGGTCAGCCCATCCCAATCTCCACACTATCTTCATGTTCCAAGCACTTGACAGCACCTGGAATATAGTTGCTTTTCATTCATCCATTCTTCATTTTTCACAGAGGACCATTGACATCATGGGGTGCTGTCTTGACTTGTAAGGGAATTGAATTTGTGAGGTAGAATTGCACAAAGTTGTCAGCCTCACTCTTCCAGAGTTATTGAATTCCAGGGGCGAAACAAAAGACAGGATGATTAGCAATGGCCAAGAAGCAGTGGATGACCTTGGCATCTTCAGTGTCTGACTGAGCTCTAGGCATTCCACAGAGCCTGCTTCAGCTGCCTTCCTGGCCTTCATGGGAACTCTTTACATTCTTGGGATAGATACCCCCCCTAACTCATCAACAGGTTTGAAGTGTATCAGTTGCCCTCAGCCTGATTTTAGCCCATTTGCTGAGATGCTTTGCCAGAGTATGGCAGCTGGGCATGATATAGCTTCTTGGAGCCACAGGAGAGAGTTAGGTGGCAGGTGGACACCAAAGGTGGATGAGCAGCTCTGAATTTATGGTAAATAAATTGGCAAACCTTCACACCAGAGCCTTAGCATGTATGTAGGTGCTTTATAAATGCTTATTGACTGACTACCAAAGACTACTAGAGTGATCTCTGGGCAACCTAGAGTGATCTCTGGGCAACAAAAATTTCCAGGTGCGGGGGCAGCTGGGTAGCTCAGTGGATTGAGAGCCAGGCCTAGAGATGGGAGGTCCTAGGTTCAAATCTGACCTCAGACACTTCCCAGCTGTGTGACCCTGGGCAAGTCACTTGACCCCCATTGCCGACCCTTACCACTCTTCCACCTAGGAGCCAATGCTCAGTATTGACTCCAAGACAGAAGGTAAGAATTTAAAAAAAAATTTCCAGGTGCAGGCCAGAAAAATGTCTCTTCATATATAATCCCCATCCTCTTCCTCAAAAGAGGGGATGGAAATCTCAATTGGCGGCTCAGTGGTACCAAAGGGCCCACAGTGGTAGACTGGTCCAGTATAAAAAGTGATTCTATTTGGATTCTGAGGAACTGGGTTTGTGTCAGAGGAGAGTAAGTGTGGAAAGAACAGATTTAGAGCTAGAGCCCCCTGATTCAAATCTTGTCTCTATCACTTACTCATGGGACTCAGCAAGTCATGTTGTCTCTCTTTTCTCATAGTTGGGAATAACAGTCCACACACTCTTTACTTCACAGGATTGTAGGTAGGAAAACACTTTGTAAATCTTAAAATAGCATATAATGTCTTCCCCGGAAGAGGGAAAAAAAAGGAGGAAATTCAGAAGTAATAAAAATGATGGGGGTGGGGGGAGAGTTGGCTATATATATTTTTTATTTTATTTTTATTATTATGGAAAACACTCATTTTTTTTTTAAAGGTTTGCAATGGAAAGGTATCGAGTGATGGATGCGACCTTCCTGTTCTGCCAGTGATCAGTTTCCCAGACTTTTGATACAGATCAGAATTCCAAACTAGGTCCTCTACATGGGTTCCTTGGACCCCTACATATGCACTGTTCCTCTAATACCCAGGCCCAATTTGCTCTAGTTAGATGAAGCCTCTGGAGTTATCAGGAATCGTGTCTGAGGGAATGACTGTCAATTGCTTAGTCCTGTGTTGAACTTGTCCTGTTCTGTTTAGATTTAGGGTTAGAAATAGGGATTTCCTGTTGTACCAAACTCTTGAAGGAGGAAGCTCCCTTTACCAGATCTGCAATTTATAGTCTTTAAGAATTCTAAACATTGAGTCCTAGAGCACTGAGCCGTTAAGTTTAGAGGCAAGAACTTGAACCCAGGCCTTTCTGGCTTTGAGGAAGGGCTCTCTTTCCACTCCCCGTGCCCTCCCTCCTAGATTCTGGAGCCCCAAGCAAAAATCCCAGAGGCTCTTTTCCCTTGGCAAAATAGATCTTCAAAGGAAAGCGGCATCTTCCTTTCTCCTGCTCCTTTCCAATCCTCAGAATAATATTTATTCCTGTGGAGCAGGTTGTTTAGGTAGCAACTTTCCAGAATGATCTATTTTTTTTGGAACTCTTGTCATTTGGTGGTAATTTTGTTGGGTAAGACATGTACACACACACACACACACACACACACACACACACACACACACACACAGGTATTTCTTTCTGTTCTATAGGAAGGGTGTTCCAAAAGTTGGGTGTGTATACATATATATGTGCCTGCATATACATATATATGTATATACACACATAAGTTAAGGAATATTTTAATATAGTCTGTGTGCAGAAATCAAACAGAATCTGCTATAATACTAAGACCTCTCATTTCTCCACACTAATGTCCCATCTCCAGTCACCATTCCTTTGCACAGGCTGTCCCCCATTCTTGTAATGTACTCCCTCCTCACTTCTACCTTCTAGAATTCCTAGAATTCTCTTCAATGCTCATTTTAGGTATTGCTTCCTACAGAAAGTCCATCAGGATCCTTTTGATAACTAGTGTCCTCTGGAGTCCTCTCCCCTCCCAATTACCTTGGATATATTTTGTAATTAATTTCCTATGTCCATGTTATTTAGCATCAATAGAATATATGTTGGGGAGGGACTATTTAATTTTTGTTTTTGTATCCCCAGGGCTTGTCCCAGTGCCTGGAACAAGGTCAGTATTTAAAGGATCATTGTTGAATTGGATTGAATAGCTCTTATTATTCCAGTGCTTTAAGATTTATTTATAAAGCATTCTGCCCACAGCAGTATTGTAAGACTGGGGGTTGGATCAAAGATTCAGAGCTTGAAGGGATCATAGAAGTTATCTAGTTCAACCCCCTTAAATTACAGATGTGAAAACTGAGGCTGGGGAAGGTAAATGAGTCATCCAAGTTCACTCTGGTGGCAGAGTTAAGTTATGATCCCCAAGTCCTGTGATTCCAATTCCAGCATTCTATCAAAGGGATCATACTGCATAAGGATTATTATTCTCATTTTAAAGATAAAGAAATGGAGGCACACAGGGCTCAGATAGTTAGTCTAAGGTTTTATAGCTATCCCTTCAATCAGTTGTTTAGAGGTAGAATATAAAATTAATCTTCTTGATTCTCAATCCAGTTGTTCTTTCCAAAACAGCAAAGAAACCTCAATGTCCCATATTTGGTATTTAGATGCATTCCAGTCAGTTTCCGCAGATTCGACTTAATAATTTGGATTCATCAACTATAAAAATTAGTGATCTGTCTCTGAATATAAATTAATTAATGGTTGAAGAAGTGGCCTAGAAGTAGACACCTACAACACTGAGAATTGACAGTATCTTTCTCGAAGGAATTCAGAAGGGCCTAGGAAACACATGCCATTTTGAAGAAAGGAGAACCTTATTGCCATTTGATATTTTCTATTTCAACTTTGGAGCCTCAATTTC
Organism: Gracilinanus agilis; assembly: GCF_016433145.1. Lineage (NCBI taxonomy): Eukaryota > Metazoa > Chordata > Mammalia > Didelphimorphia > Didelphidae > Gracilinanus > Gracilinanus agilis. The sequence continues at coordinate 127,253,431 of NC_058135.1, forward strand.
AATAGCTGGAAACATCCCTGGCTGTTGTAAAAGCTAGAAGCAAATGGGGCAAATATGGACTCAAGGGGGAAGATAGGATCATGCTCTTCCCAACATTCCAGCCCAGAGTTCCAAAGGTCCAGCACTAGACCCTTGGCATCATTCTGTTTACAATGTGTTAGGCAGAAAGGACCTATTGACTTGGGGCAATGGATCCACATGCTAGCTATAGAAGGGTTCTGATGACTTTTAGGTGGTTCATTTCAAGACCAGGGGAATTGAGGACTCTCAAAATCATGGTGGGTTGAATTATTCCTATATTTTTTTTCATCTTTTCATCTCAAATGATTATGCAAGGAAGCCAACTGTCAAGTGACTTAGATCAACCACCAACCTGAGGCTGATCAAATGACTATGCCTTATTTTCAACAAAACTACCTTTAGGGGTGTCTTTGGAGCATGTTCAAGCAGGTATATTCAAGAAAAGACCAAGGAATATGGATCCATGACTGGTAAGCAACATTTGCTGAGCAGTTGCTCTGGACTTAGTGCCTCTAATTAAATACTCAATATTCAGTGGTTGCCATTTCTAAAATGATGTGTACAGTTTTTATTTCATGGCTCTTATTAACTATAATTGTGTGAATTAGGCTGCTATCTCAGAAAGGTGTTAGGTACCCCTTTATTGTTATAGATTAGTGTTTTGATGATCACATCCACACTGAGTGGAGCTACTTTGATAAAGTGACTCTTTCAAAGTTGGTAGGAAAATATTTAACATAATGAGATGATGAGTCAGAGCCAAAAAAGCTAAAAAGGAATATATAGCTAAATAATGCACCTTATTTTTTTTTTAGCCACATCTGACTCATGACAGATTATGCATTCTCCTAAGTTCAAAGTTTCCTCTCACAAAGGGAGTTTTATGAAACAACTCTTCTCCAACCCGTTTTACTTCAATTGTAGTACCAGGTTTTGGAGTTTAAATCATTAACAACCTCTGAGTGAACTTTTATCCAAATGACTGCAAGTCACAAAGAGAACACTTCTCTTTCACCAAGTGCCTTTTGTGCCTTAGTGAGACCCAGTTCTTTTCTATTTTTCCCCTTTATGTCTGTCTTTGAAGAAAGATGTGTGATTTGTAAAGTAATGAAAGTGTGTATCAGCTAATGAAAACTGCTATATTGGGTTCATAATGCACCCTGGAATTGCTTCAGGGTAAAGCTTCCTATATACCTGCATTAGAGCAGGGAAAAAAAGTAAATTTCCCAAGTCAGGATTGCTGTGTGCACTGTAGGACTATCATGTAGCAGTTAAAGCAGCCATTAGGGGTGACCTAATCTTATTTTTCCCCTTTGTCAAGGACTTATAATTTCCATTTGGGCAGCATTTTTCAGTTTTTAACTCCACTGGGGATTTCAAAACTGGACACTTATCCCCACCACATAGTGATTTATTTCACCATCTATTTTGTTTGTCCTTAATTTTTTTTTACTGCAGTTTTTTTAGGGTGGGTGAAAGGTGATCACCCCAAGAATTTTATGGCGAATGTTTTAAGGATGCCAGGATCCTGAAATATTGGGGGGTGGGATGGAGCATCTGGTAATTTTATAGACTTAACAGAAAAAAATCAATTTCTATTTTAAAAAAACACTGTATCCGTAAGAATGAATTAATCGTTGTTTTAAATAAGAGTGAAAAAAAAACTTTTTTCTTCTCCTTTCAGATCGGTGAATAGCGGGATAAATCAGAAGAAGCACATCCTACCCCCGAAAGCACCCCCTTATCCCTCGATCTTTTCAGCAGAGCGCTTGCAAATCGGTGTCTAAGTACGCCCTGGGAGCCTGGGGGGCACCTTCCTCTTTGCTCTGCCTCGGAGTGCATGAGTGAGTGTGTGTGAGTGTGTGTGTGTGGTGTGCGTGTGTATGTGTGCTTCTTGCTTTCGCCCTCTTTCTCCCTCTCAGCCTATGCTTGTGTGTGTGAGAGAGGAGAGAGAGAGAGAGAGAGAGAGAGAGAGAGAGAGAGAGAGAGAGAGAGAGAGAGAGAGAGAGAGAG
>NC_058135.1:127265367-127276074 GCF_016433145.1 Gracilinanus agilis
CGGCCGCCGGGCTCCGTGAATGTAGGGAAGGAGGGGGCAGGGGAAAAGGCGTGGGGCGGGGTGACTGGGAGGGAGGGGAGGAGGGGACTCGGGAGGAGCAGAAGGGAGGGGTTCGGGGGAAGGGGAAGGGTCATTTGTGCCCTCCTTCCCCCTTGCCCCCACCTCCACCCCCACCCCCAACCTCTCGGGGTAGAGCGCGGGATCGCTGCCCTCGCCTGGCCAGCCAGGAGCTCGCGGTAGAAGAACGGGGCCGAGCCCCAGTGCCTATGTGTCAGAGAGACGTGGTCGGTCACCTGAAGTTCATGGAGGGTGGGGGAAGGGTTAAGGTTATGGTGTCTCGAGCTCTGGCTGAGTGTGTGTGTGTGTGTGTGTGTGTGTGTGTGTGTGTGTGTGTGTGTTTCCGCTGCAGACTGGGAGTGCGATCGATCACCCCCTCGCGAACCAGTCGTGTTGGTGTCTAAAGGGGGGAAAAGGGGTGGGGTGAAAGCTGCTGCCCGGGCTACCCGGCGCACCCCCTCCCCCGGGCCGGCCCCGCTCTGCTCCGCCCTCCCGGACCCCAGGCCACCCAGGCCAAAGCTGGAGTGGCAAGAAATCGCACTAGCAGCCAGCCAGCCAGTCAGCCCAGTCGCTCCACAAATATTTCTCTTTCTTTCTCCTTCCCGGTACGCCGGAGTCGGCGCACAGGGCTCGGGTTGTGCTTTTTTCTCCCCCCTTCCTTGAAAAAAAAAATAAATAAAATTGCCCCTGTGCAGTCCTTTCTTCGTCTGCCCGCTAGAGGTTCTGAGTATAATATCACATATGTCATATATATGCACATAAAACTCAACCCACAGGCAGCCGTGTGTGTATATGTGTGTGTGTGTATGCGTGTGTGTGTGTGTGTGTGTGTGTGTAGGAAAATTCGGCGTGTGCATATTTCTGTGCACTGGGAAAGAGGAGAGAGAGAAAGAGAGTTTTGTCGGCGTGCACTCACTCATTCCTCGCCGAGAACTTGCAGCAACAGCAACAGCAGCCAGAGTGCAGGGAAGTGTGTTTGCACATGGCTGCCTTTCTCCAGTTCACCATAGTTTTTAAGGAATGGGTGGGAGGGCTTGTGGGTGTCTCGAGGTGTATGGACGGAGGGAAGTTCTAATTCTTGTCCGGGAGAAGTCAAGAGCTTTGGTCTTCCTTGCAAACTTCCCCCTTGCCCCTTAACTTTGGAAGCTTGTATTAACTTGTATGTAAAGAGAAAGATGAGTGGTAGTGGCGGCGGTGGTATTTGGGCTCCCCGCCCCCCTTTTTTGAGGGGGCTAGAGGGAGAATGGGAGAGGAGAAGAGATTTATCTGTTTCTCCTGTGACGGAGCTGGAAAGCCAACACATTTCTGTGTGCGGAGCATTCAGGCAGCTGCAGACTGCCCCGCTGGTGACCTTGACCCTGACCTGGTGCGACTACCCTCTCTGTCTCTGAGGACTGAGAGGAAATTCAGTCTCCATTTTAGCTCGCTCACTGTGGGCCTCCCTCCTGTGCTTTTGTGGCTGGGGATCTGTTAGGTTTGGGGAGTTGCCTCTCGCACCCTGATCCTTAATGAATACTGTTGTTATCCACTCCCTAGAAAAAACACCGACGAACCCAGCTCGTCTCCCCCCTCCCTCTGTGGTAAAAAGCAAACGTTTGCTGAAGTAAGAAGCTGTTACCTTTTGGATACACTGTAAACCTTCGGTTCTTCGAGAGAAGGCTCAGTTTGCAAAGCTTTTCCACTTGCCTTTGCCTGGAATGGGTTTTTTGTTGATACTTTCTTAGTGGAGTTTATACACGTTTTAGAAGCAATTTACTTTTGGACTAAGAGGTATTTCTGAGCAAATTGGTTGTATTCTGCAATTGTCTCGATTGTAAAACGCTGCTAAGTGTTCAGTGATGCCTGGGAAACTTGCAGCGGGGTGGGGATATAATAAATATTGACGTTGGTCAAAATTAGTGTTAATGTGCATTTAATGGGAAATATTGTGATTCGCAGTTCTTTTTCTAATGTTAAAATTGATTTGTGGGAGGAGGGAGTAATCTCTCTCTCTTTTTTTTAACCCCCTAAATAAACAGCCCTTGTGTATTCCATCCAAAGTTAAGGGAAAGTTATGGCCAACCCACCAATGAAAGCAATGCTGGGAGAATTGGGACTGTTTTGGAGAGGTTACTGTGTGCCGTGTAAAATTTTCAAACCGATTCTAAGTAGAGGGGGGCTAAGGGCTGGAGGGAGGAGTTTTGCAACTGCCCTCAAAGAAAAGAGTCCTTCCTGGGCTTTTTTCGTGAGGAATCAGGGAATGCCCCAAAGCTAGGAGATCTCCACACACACATACACACAAAAGAAAGAATCGGAACCCCTGAGAAGTTTCCTAAGTGACTCCCCTCTTCCCACCCCAATCAAAACCAATCCCCAAACTGAATTTGAAAAGACTGAAGAAGCCTGACTCAACATGAAAAGTTAGTAAGATTGTAGCGGGGTAAAGAGACGCTCTTAACAGAGATGGAGTGCTAGAGGCAAGGAATCTGAAGCGCTTTGTAAATCTTTAAAAGTTCTATACATTTGCTACATCTTATTATTATTCTAATTATTACTACTTTGTGGCTCTACTTGTTGAGTCTATTTCTATTAACAGATCGAAATAGTACTCAAAGGGGATTGGTTATATAGGCATGTATACTTGTGTGTGTAAATAAACACACACACACACACACACACAGAGACAGGGCCAGGATATAGTTTTGCACAGACAGTTAACAAACCTGGATGGGACATTGGAAGCCCAGACAAGTTTAGTCCTTGGCCATCTTTCATTAAGCGTGGACCTGCTTCCCTGAATTAGAGTTAGGACTGGCCCCAGACACCCAGGAATTCCCTTAATCAGGAACCAGGCTCCATATGTTGGATGTCACTCTCATACAGATCTACACCCGTGGGGGATGGAGCCTAAGCCAGAAGCTTCTGTGATTGGCTCTCTATTACCTCTTCCCTCCCTCCCCCTAACCTAATTGTTAGACTTCTGGTTTATATATTAGGGCAATTATTCACTCCTGGGTTCCTGAAATGACTTGTTTTGGCTTCAGGATATAGGGCTAGTACACCACTGAGAACAAAGTAGGCACCCCCCAAAATGTAATGGTGATTCATTCCTCCTGTTTGTAGAGCATTTGGCAAAGAGCACCAGACAAAGGGTGTTTGGCCTGTCCTTATTGTTTGGTGGCAGCTTTTAAAAATTCCAACTTGGAATAAGTCTGGTTTTCCCTAGGCTAGACTTGGCCTAAAGCAGTAATTGTCCTTTTTTATACAAATAGAATGCTGGTGCTGCTGGTGGCATTTCTGTCCTGGGAAAACTTCTTATCTTATTCAGAGTCTATGGAATTGTCACTTAGGTAGCCTAGGACCGTCCTCCCTTACCTCCCAGCTCCAAATGGCACACTTAAAAATGCCAGTCCTCAGCCTGTCATTCTACTTGGAGGTTAGAGATTTTTGTTTTAATTGTATAGTATCTAACACAGTGCTTGCCACATAGTAGGCACTTAATAAATGCATATTGATTGATTAATGGGGTCAGGGATTAAAAAGCCAGAGGTTTCTTTTTCTCTCCTTATATTCAATAATATCTCCCCTCTTCCCTGAGTCAGCACTTTAAAAAACTGAATTTGAGTTCTAGCTCTGACATAGCTCTGTTCCCTGTGTGACCTTGATCATTTGACCTCTCCGGGCCTCAGTTTTCCTCACTGATAAGAGGAGTGGGCTTCCAAGACCCCTTCTAGCTCTAGGTCTGTGATTCTGGAATTCACATTAGCTTTAACTTGCATATAAACTTGGATCACTGCCTTTATTGCTGCAGTTTTGTATAATATCTGCTCCTGGTAGAGAACGAGAAGGGAAAGTTAATAATAATAAAAAAATAACAAGACAGGTTTTTAAATACGCTCGTGTTGTTTACTCAGGATATATAGTATGCTTTGGGGACTGGACTTCTAAGAGATCTCTTCTTATCTTTCCAAGGACTTAAGGCAAACTAGTAGGTTAAAAGACTTAAGGAGATAATAGGAACCACTGAATAGAGAGGCATTGTCAGTAGAGAGGATGGCCTGGGTTTGAATCCCTGCCACTGGCTCATAATAACCACTTCACCTCTCTCTGGTCCAGATGACTTTCCAAGATACAGATGGGTCCCCAAACTGGCCAAATCACAAATCTGAAACAAAAATATAAGGAATAAGTTACAGGTACATTGTACTATGGGACAGCCACAAGCTTTATTTCTGCCTCTCGTTTCTTATTTTCCATTCTTTCAGTGGCCAGACTCTAACTGAAGGCTACTGGCAGAGAATTGTTGATTTTGAGTTTTAACAGAGTTAAAATGTTGCATTGCCTCTGAAACATAGAACTGGTGATCCTATTGAACAGCTGTGTGGGTTGAGGCACAGGGATGATACGCTGTTCTTCACCTAAAAGAGTATCCTCGTTTTTCTTTCTTTTTAAAAATGTAACAGAGACAGTAAAGGGTTCAAGTTTAGATGAGAGAAGCAGCGTATAGTCACACCCCTCCTAATACTTCGGAATTGTTTCTAATAAAAAAAATTGATTTCTAATTTCTTACCTGGTTACTGTTATCACACTCCGAGAATCACACTGTTGGTGTGAGTTGACAAGTCTCTCTGTACAAAGCGCTAATAAATCACACTGGTAGGGCATAAATTGGACAGCCCTAGGCCAGTGCTAAAGCTCATGGTGCCATTTAGGATTTTAGAAGCTTTGAATGACATCTATTAGTAGATTTCCAAGGGAGGTGGGAAAAGCTCTGTCTCTAGAGACATGTAAAATTAGATGGATGGCCTGGAAAAGCGCCCCCTCCCACCTAAGACCTGTCCTGAGTCAGTAGGATGACCAAGCAGGCATTTGGGGAGTTTATAAGTCTGTTTAAAATACCAGTACGAGTCACTTTCATCTCAATGTTCTTTTTCTATCCCTCAAGCATACGTTAAACACCTACTATTTGTCAGATACTCTGATGGCCAAAGGGATACTGATATGAAAGAGGAGAATGAACAAGCATCTGTCTGACTGAGCTGGATAGCTTAGTTGGTTGGGCAGGCTGTGGACGAATCCTTATATGGACCAGTTTCACCGAGAGAGGATAGTTCTATTCCTTGACCAGAGTTTGATTAGTAATCCTGGCTAGCCTAAATGTTCCTTTGGTCACAAAGGAGACCCGGCGTGAGGTTGTGGGTGATGGCTCTGGTTTAAGATTCTCCTACTGGAAAAATCTCATTGACTGTTAATCTCCTGATGGTTATCTATAGATGTGGAGGACCTCCTGCTCCTGAAGGAAGGCACTTCTTTTTTTTGCTGTCTAGAGAGAAATAATTGCACCTCCTCTTTTTCCTGAAAAAGAAAAAAATCACTCCCCGTCTCTTGTTTTCCCCTTGTTTGCATTGAGTTGTTGAGATAGAAGATGGGACAAAATAAACAGAACAGGCAGATCTAGCTGTTCCGAGTAACATATTAGTAATTTTCTATAATTTAATCAGAGCAGATACCAGAACAAGATAATGAGAGTATGACCTACAAAATAGGACTTTTGGGGAGTTAAAGGGCTTCTAACATGAATTTCTACAGTGCCATGCACTGGGTTGCAGGGAGCCACGTACGGATTTGGTTTCCTATCTTCCATCAAAAAGGAATCTCGACACAGACCTCCTTATGATGGCTAATGCCTAGAGTCTCTTTGGGATTGCAGCTTAGTTAAACCCTTCTGGAGTCTCACTCGAGGTCTATATTTTGTAAATAATGATCCCATGCCCTGTTTCTGATATGCTATTTTCTGTCACCTAGTTTGCCAGGTGTAGTCCAGTAATTCATACCATTTAGGGCTAAGTGTACAAAACACTTCATGGTGCGTAGGAACTGAAATATCTACTGTCATATTTTATAAGAAAATGATGTGCAAAGGGCAGACTTCAAAAATAGCTAACAGTCCATGATGGACTAAAGTTTTCAGTCTCTCTTTTCTGTCCTTTTTATGGACAAGCCTGGAATTTTCATCCTATGTTTGTAAATTACATTTTTATGATATTAAAGTATAGTAGCTGCCTAGATGCTGGAGGAGAGAGGTCCTGTAAGGTGACTGTTATCATTCCCCAAGGCCTACCTTTTAGGTAGACTTTCTGCAGCTATAATGGCATTTCATAAATTAAAAGCCAGCCTCAGGGCTTGAAACTGATCCTAAGATGCATGTGCACATATTGCTGGATATCTTATGAAAACAGCCCCCACATATGGACACATACCCATGCTGGACTGTATCTAATTTTATAAAATGTACAGTGATGCACACCCACCCATGGGTCTGAGATCAGAATGTGGCCTTTTGCAGCTCTGGCCTTTTGCAGACTGATTCAGGGTTATATTAAATGCAGCAGATTCTGGCCTTCCTAAAAAGGATATTGTTTGCCAATCTCCCACCCCTCTTTTAAAAATACCACCACATTGTTGTACTTCAGGAGCAGACTGACTCTTAAATGACTGGTTAGGGTTAGCTAGCCTTTACCTCTCTAGTTTTTTAAGGAAATCTTGAGTCAGCTTAGTTAAATCGAAGAGCAAGGTGGGGCGGGTATGTGCCTTCCTATGGGGCAAGGGCTAAAAAAACTCCCAACACCCTAAAATAACCTCCCATTCCCTCTGATATTCCCTAGATAGGTTAGATAAGTATTTAGGCGTGACAGAGAGATAGGGAGAGAAGAAAGAGCAAAGGAAAGAGAAAGAGAGAGGAGAAAGCAGAGAGGGAGGGAGAAAAAGGGAGAGGGAGAAGGAGAGAGGGGGGAAAGACAGAGTCAGAGAAAGAGAGAGAGGGAGAGAGAGAGAGTGAGAGAGAGAGAAAGTGAGAGAGAGAGAAGAGGAGAGAGGAAGAGACAGACAGAGAAAGAGAGAGAGGGAGAGAGAGACAGAGAGAGAGAAGAAGAGAAGAGAGAGAGGAAGAGAGAGACAAAGAGAGAGAGAGAGACAGAGAGAGAGAGAGCCTTCTAAGATAGCCTGAAAGAATGTCAGAGAAAAAAAAGTCAATCACGATTGACCAGTTCTTTGCTTATCTGGGCTTTTGAAGAAGCTACTGTACTAGTTGCTGGAAGGTGATAAATTTTCTAAGGCCATGGAGAGGTTGTCTTAGTGCCTTATTTTAAATTTTTTTAATGAGTGGGAGAAGGGATTGCTTAGGATATTGCATTCACTTTCTAGTATGTCTGCAGAATATCATGATACTAAAGAAACAGTGTAGAACTAACATGCTTTAAGTGCACATTAAGTTTTAATTCAGTGTCATAATCTACTTTGCCATTAGTTTGTAAGTAGTTCTAACCTAGAATGGGTTTGGGTGCTTGTGTGTTTATACAAGTTTTTCTCTTTTATGTTTTATTTTGTCTTGTATTCCATTAATCTGTGTAATGTAACAATAGAGTAGAAGGGAATATCTGACTCTGTGACCTTGGGCCAATCATGTAAACCTCTCTGAAATTCAGGTTTTACATCTAAAACGAGGAGATTGGACTAGCTAGCCTTGAGTTTGTCTTCAGCTCTAAATCCATGATCCTAATTCCTTTCTAATACCATTATTGGGATAGCTAAAAAAACCTACTAGGTCTGTGCCTTAGTAGATAGGTCCTAATAAAGTTCTTAAAATATACAAAAGGGAAATAATTTGCCCAGGAGCATACAGCTGTTAAGTATCAAGAGGCCAGATTCGAACCCTGGTCTTCCTGACTCCAGGCCTGGTGTCTATCCATTGTGCTTCCTAATTGCCCCTAATAAAGTTCTTACAGGATTCAAAAGGGAAATAATTTGCAGAGGATCACACAACTATTAAGTGTCAAAGGCTGCATTTGAACCCAGATTTTCCTACCTAGTAGAGCATTAAGTTTTACATTGTGCCATCTTGCCACTCTTATTAAATATATACATTTGAGGGGCTTAGATTTATGATTTTATTATTGTAAAATCAGTCCATCAAAATACATTTCATTAAATGCTTACTGTCTTCCAGGCTCAGGGATACAAAGAAATGGAAAACAGTTTCTCCCTCAAGAACTTTATAGTCTGATGGGAGAGACAACATAAAAAAAACCCAACAACAACAAAAAAGAAAATAAAACTAAGTACCAAGCTATAGAAAGGATAAATTGGAAATGATCAGCAGAGGGAAGGCACTGGAATTAAGAGGGATTGGGAAAAGCTTCCTATAGGAAGAGGGATTGTAGTTGGGGGAGAACATTCCAGATATAGGGGACACCTGCCAGAAGAAATCCCTGGAGGTAGGAGATAGAGTGTGCATGTGAAGAGCAGCAAAAAGTCCAGTGACACTAGGATCCGTGTGTGTGTGTGTGTGTGTGTGTGTGTGTGTGTGTGTGTATGTATGTAAGATATCCTGGAAAGGTAGTGTATGTGAGGCCATATTATGGAGGGTTTTGACCTACCAAGAGAGGATTTTCTCTTTGCTCCTGGAGGTGATAGGGATCCTCCAGAATTTGTTGAGAAGGGAGGCAAATGCTCAAACTAACAATTTAGAATTTATCACTTGGACAGTTGAGTGGAGGATAGACTATAGTGGGGAGATATGGTGCAGAGAGGCCAGCCAGCAGCCTATTGCAATAGGTTGGGCTTGAGGTGATGAGAGAGAATTCCCAGTGAGGAAACAACCCCCTCCACTCATATAGGTTAGTAAGTCATCTGGAACTTCTAGTTTTAGAGTATCATTGGGTGCTTTGAGAATTTCAAGTGTTTCGACCAGAATCCCACAGCTAGGCTCTGTCAGAGGCAGCTCTTCTACCCAGGTCTTCTTGACTCTCAGGTGGACCTTCTACTATATCGTTCCATATCATATTGTCTGTCATATAGACAGAGTTTGTGTGTGTGTGTGTGTGTGTGTGTGTGTGTGTGTGTGTGTTGTAGCATCCATGATCTTCTGCGAGTTCTGGGGGGCACTGTGGAATTTTGTGAGGCAGCCTTAACCCCACTTAAGATCATGGATGCTACAGTGTGAGTGTGTGTGTGTGTCTATAAAGTGTGTTCCCAAAGTAGTCTTTGTATAGTTTTAAGCTATTAAAACACACACACACACACACACACACACATATATATATATATATGAGTATGTATATGTATGTGTGCGCATAAATGTATTCTATATATACATACATAAATTTACGTGCATATATTATACATGTATACAAAATACATATATCACTTCTATATGGATTATAGCCCCATACTTCTTTATAAACTAGCCATATTATAGCAGACTTTTACTCTCTCTAGTGGTGTTTGGGATGAAATAATTTGATATTTTAACAAATCTGAATCTTGTAATAATGATTTAACAGAGCTGTAGTGTAGCAAGAATGACCTACCGTCTTTCAGGAAAGGGGTGAAGTCATCACTGGGGCTCTTCTCGCCAGTAAAACGTGTGTTCTGTGGCATGTTTCCCAATATCTCCCTGGTGTGGGGTCAGTGGATTTGTGAATATTGATCTTTGAAAACCAGACCTTTTACTACTTGAAAATCCCCATCATGAGCATCTGATCTATTCTACCTTATGCCTAGGAGGAAAGCTATCACTTAATAGGTGAAGCATTTGGGTAGAGTAATCTATGAGAACTTGCCCTGCCGGCGATAGTATTTTGTCTCCCGTGGGGATTTGAGACCAGGATCTTTGACATCAGATCAGGCAAAGGGGAGCAAAATGGGTCCATGTCCAATGACACATTCAGGGGTCAGAAATATCTACTCCATGTGGAGAGAACTGCCTTCCTGTAATGGCCTAGAATTATGAGTAGTTTTCTAATCCTTGCTCATTTGGCCCTGCTTGTTAACCCCGAGCAATCCTCTCTGGGCCACAGAAAACAGCTGTCTTTGGTAAGAAACAAATTGTGGCAGAACCAAGGCTTAAATAAGCTTCCCTTTTAATATGCTACCATAATTCCTCCTTTCTAGTGAGAAAGAAACAACAAATAATATTTTTTTTGAGTTCTGATCTGGCTCAAGAAAGAGGAGACTCAAAAGAGAGTTAGCTGATCTCTGACATTTATATGATAAAGGGGAAATTCCATGAAATTGAAATAGAAATGCCCCCTAAGCCTTGGTGTCAGATTCTACTAGAATTCTGTGAATCGGAGGGAAGAAGTGGTTGGCACACAGTAGGGGCCTAATGCACAATTTCTGAATGAATAAATGAACAAATGGAGGGGTAAACCATTTTCTTTTAATGGGAAACTTGATTTGCTCTTCTCTTCCATCTATATTATGAAAGTTAAAGAGACATAAACTGGAGATGTCTTATTTCAGCATTGACACATTCCAGTAACACTAGGGTTGTCATCCTTACTTAGTATTCATTCATTCAGCAAGCGTTTACTAACCACATGCTACGTTCACAGAATTGTGGCGCTTTTTGGTTTTTTTTTAGAAGAGAGGGAGGAGAAAGGGAATATCACTGGGTTAAAGTATTTGGGGAGGGCTTCTTAGCAAAAATGAACTTTAAGCTAGGGCTTGAAGGGATTGATAGACTTAAGGCGATACCAAAAAAGGGGTGAGGCGATTCAGACTGAGGAAATGGCATGAGCAAAATGTTATTAGAAAGTTGGCTTGGCCTGAATGAAGAGGCTGCATTGGTGGTGGAAATAAGAGATGAAGATGAAAAAGTATTTGGTGGGG
>NC_058135.1:127276282-127303203 GCF_016433145.1 Gracilinanus agilis
ACTTATACAGAAACAGTCTCTAGATTTAATTCAATACGAATCAGGCAGCCGGAGCTAGTAGGTTCTTTCATAATGCTGAAGATAGTATTTGAGAGAATGAGACATCAATTCAGATCCAGCTGTTGTGCTGATTTTCTTTGCTTAGCTCTGTTTAGTTGTTAAGAGGGAAGAAGGGTGGGGGGGGGGCTTAAAGAGTAAGGATAGGTGGGGGAAGGGTATGAAGCAGGGCATAGTGATCGAGAAACCCTCCAAAATGAAAGAAAAAATATCAATAAAACTAAAATATACAGAAGAAAAATTTTTTTAAAAGTTTGGAAGGGGATACAAATGGGACGGTTTTATTCATACCTTTTGAAATTTAAGATGTTTTACAACATGACGCACAGGGAGATATATGTTATATGATAATATATGTATAATCTATATCATATTATCTGCCTTCTTGCGAAGGGGGTGGGAAGGAGGGGAAAAAGCAGAATGAGACAGAATTTTGAGACTCGAATAATGTAGGAATTAGTTTCTCGTAGATGAGTGTATTTATAACAAATATATTACTATTATTGTTAGCATTAGTATTATATTATTGCTATGTTATACATAATATTATATATTAAAAAATAAAAATCAGTGATAACTAAAAATAATAAGCACTTTTAAAAAAATTTTTAAAGGAAAAGTGTTTAACTTGAAGCCATCTGAAAGTGAAATGGGCTGCCTGGGGAGATGCTGAACCTCTCCTTTCTCCTCCCCATATCTCATTAGAAGTTTTCCAATTCAGGTATAGGGTAGATTCGAAGGCCTTAGGGACTTTCTGTCTTAGATTCTGTGATCCTGGGAAGATTTTTTTAAAAAATCATTTATTTATTTATACTAGCTAAGATGGCTCTCAGATGAACTAGGTGAGAAGACGATAGTGTTAGGAGGGCCTGGCTGAGAGCATCAGCCCAGGTGGGAGATGAGAAGAACCTGAAATAAGGTGAGAGTTGCTGAAATGGGTGTGGAGGAGGAGGAAATGAATCCTAGAAATAGCTTTGAGAAGAACCACTCTGGTTTGGCGACTTGATTGGATGTGTGGGGTGAAAGAGTCTAGAACCCAAAATAACATACGGGGTGAAGGCTAGAGGTGGGAGAGAATCGACCACTACCTATTAGGCAAGTTCATTACCTCATTTTTAAATTTTAAGTCTAGCTTCCTGTTCCTCTACTATCTAGGATCTCAATGTTCTAACTATGCAGGGATGATCAAATCTGAGAACACAGACCTAAGCTACCTAAACTGATCAGAGACTGGTTTGCATTAAAAAAAAATATATTCTTACCTTCTATCTTAGAATTGATGAGCATTAGTTCCATAGAGTAAGAGTGGTAAGGGCTAGGCTAGGCAATGGGGGTTAAGTGACTTGTCCAGGGTCACACAGCTAGGAAGTATCTGAGGCCATATTTGAGCCTAGGACCTCCTATCTCCAGGGCTGGTCCACTGAGCTACCTAGCTGGCCCTTTGTTTTTCTAAAGTTATACTTTCCAATGAGAAATATTATTTTCCAGTAGGAGCATACAAAATCAAACTTAAGCATGGTACAAGTGGAAAGCTCTGGAATTCCAGGGACTTTGGTTCAAATCCTGCCAGGGAGAGCTCAATTACCTATGTGACCTGGGTCAGGTCCTTTCATTCTCCTTTGCCTCAGTTTCTTCAACTCTAAAATCAGAGTTGGAATAGATTGCTTCTGGAGACGCTTTTACTTCTAGATCTGTGGGGTGTCTTTGTAGATTGGCCAGCCTCAACTAGCCAGGTGTTCTTTGAAGTTGGGTGTTCAGGAATCACAAGACATATTCCTGTAATGTTTAACAAAGGTCTAAAAACCACATCCTTCACAATGTGGGGAGTTGGATTATACACGTATTAGTATTCCCATTTTGCAAATGAGATAAACGAGATTCCGAGAAGTGGGGCTACTTGCCTATTGCCCAATGTTGCTTAGTCATTTTCAGTTCTGTCTGACTCTTTGTGACTCCTTTAGAGTTTTCTTGATAGAGATACTGGAGGGCTTTGCCATTTCCTTCTCCAGCTCATTTTACAGGTGAGGAAACTTGAGACAAATGAGGTGAAGTGACTTGCCCAGGATGATTCAGCTAGTATCTCTGAGGACAGATTTGAACTTAGGAAGCTGAGTATTCCTGACTCCAGGCTGGGCATTCTATCCACCATACCACCTGGCTGTCCCAGAATCCTAGTAGTTCACCATTAAGTGTTAGACATAATATTTGAACTCGGGTTTCTTGACTCAAGGTCCAGCATTCGCTCCACTCTGCCAGATTGTTCCCACACGGTAGTAAGCTGGCACCTGGGATTTAGATCTCGAGGCAAATCGATGTCAAAGAAAGAGTTTGAATCCAACCCCTTCTTTTACAAATGAGGACACTGAGGTCCTGAGTGGGAAAGCTACTTGCTCAGACACCTGGGCAGTAAGTAGCTGATCCAGGGTTCAATTCCAAGTCTTCAGACACAAAGTCCAGTGCTCTTCCCACCATAGTGTGTCTGAGTGAGCAATCCTGAAGCTAATGGCATACTAGGAATATTGGAAACTATGGGAGTTACACAATTTTCTTAGGGAATGAGTGTATACTCCATATACATATACATACATAATGTGCACATACACACATATGTCTCTAGAAGTATGTGTGCATATAAAGTTATCCCTTCCACAATGAGGGGCTTTGGGTCTTGGCACCATCTGGAAAATCCAGTAACATTTTTGGTCCACTCTTTATACCAGAAAAGAAGTCTGAATTTTTTCTTTTTCTTCTATGGCGTATTTATAGTACTTTAATGTGGATCTTGGGTTAAGGATGCATTTCTGAGATTCTAAGCTTTTTCTGGGTTGTCTGCTGGCTTTCACGTGTCATCTGCGGCTGCCGCAAAACTCCCAAGGAAGTCCCATTTAATTTCTGATGTGACCCTCACGATATCAAAACTGCGAGGGGGAAAGATGCAATGCGGAAGGGATGATGGTATATATGTGCGCAAAGTCAAGAACTGAACATTAGTTAAAGGACTGGATGAGATCAAGTTGGGTCATTCAGAGATTGGTTAGAACATTTTGAAATCTAGTCTCTTATCTCTTGCCACTCATTGCTGGCTTTCTTTCCTCCATCCCTGCCTAAACTGTAATTTCTTATGCCCAACTTTCTTTGACTCAAGATGACATGCTGTAATCAGAACTGAGCTCCCTCCCCTTTTTTTTTATGTGGCTAGGTGTAGCATTTAATAGAGTTGGGCAGCAAGATCCATCAGTGCGAGGTCCTGCCATTTAAAACTACTCTAGGCTAAAGAGTCCTTAAGTTTGAGGCTTCAGGAAACGTAAAACAAATGAATTCCCTTGTTTGTAACAATCCATAAACTTGGAGTTCTCGGTATATTGCGTTTTCTTAGAAAGTTGGATACCTGTAGTGTCGGAAAGTAGACCCAAGCCAATTAGACATAGGAATTAAACTTGACCTTCCCTGCTAACTATTCAGCAAATGTTTATGGAGTGCACGTTAGAGCCTGAGAACTCAGCTTACTTTACCACCTTGTGGACGCTAAAGAGAATTAAGTACAAGGAGGTGGCTTCAAATGAGATCACCCGCCTCGACTTTTGTTTCTCAATGGCTTCTGAGGCCCCTTCCAGAGTTAGAGCCATGATTTAGGTCTTCCAGATCGAAATATTTGTATCGTATGGTGAAATTGATGTTAACGATGGTTTTCCTTATCTTTTAAAAAAATACAAACTCTCTTTTGGCTCTGGATCATTGGATTGAAAGTTCTTCTTCTTGTTTCTAAGATCATCTTGATGAGGAAACTGAGGTCCAGAGATGTTGAAGTAACTTGTCCCTGGTTGCATGGACTGGTGTGACCAGAATCTCAAAATGTGGCTTCTATTCTACCGGCAACCCTTACAACAGCTCAGGAAGTGGGACAGGTAGGCAGGCTAAGTAGGCAATCATCACCCTCTTCATTCTAGAAAAGAAGAAACAGGGGAAGTGACCTCCCCAAGGGCAGATACAAAGCAAGTGTCCAAACGGGGGTCTCTCAGATCTAGGGCTCTAAAACCAGGATTCTTCCCCGTTGTTGACTCCCGCAAATATTCACTTTACTTACTTGAATTTTTTTTTGGTGAGGGAAGAGGAGGAGGAGGAAATGGTTAGTCCAGACTTATGACTTCATTTATGTGGTAGACTTTTTCTGTAGAAAGCCCTGGCAGCTTTGCAGATCAGTGACTTGTCAGTAACTTATCTACTGGGGACTTGTCCATTCTTACCTAGTCAACAGATGTCAGAGACAGGACTCGAACTCAAGTCTACATATATCCACTATCCTTTGCTGCTTTTCCATAATATAATATGGATTATGAGGTCACATTTATATAACATTTCAAGGTTTAAAAGGGCATCTCGGTGGTTCAGGAGATTGAAAGATGGCCCTAGAGGTGGGAGGTCTTGAGTTCGAATGTGATCTCAGACCCATACTAGCTCAGGCACTGACCCTGAGCAAGTCACTTCACTCTGTTTGCCTCTATTTCTCATCTGTAAAATGAGCTGGAGAAGGAAATGGCAAACCACTCCAGTATCTTTTTAAGAAAACCCCAAATGGGGTCATGAAGAGTTAGGTATGACTAATCCACTAAACAACAATGAAAGTTTTAAAGCACCTTCCTCTACAAGCACTCTGTAAGGCAAATAGTCTGGGCACGTTAACCCCATTTTATAGATGAGAAAAGAGAGGCCCAGAGAATTGTGCCTTCCACATAGCTAGTACAGAAATGACTGAATTATGCTGCTTCCCACAATAAGTACGTGTCAGAACTGGGGATTTGAACTCAGGTTTTTCTTTCTCCTCTGGGTTGAGTGCCTTTTCTACTATACAGTGGCACCTTTCTCTATAAGCTGGGTTTATATACAATATTCTAGGTGAATTCACTTTCTATAGTGCTTTATATTCTTTTTTTTCCTGTAAACACTGAGAAGGAAGCATGCAAATATAATTATCCCCATATAACAGAAGAGTAAACAGAAGCCCCAAGGACTAGGGATCTCAAAGCAGGACTTGAACCTCTGTTTTCTGATTGTAAATTCTGTGATCTATTCGTGCTGCCTCTTATTCTTCAGCAGTAAAATCTTCAAAATCTATCTTCAGATTATATGGATCCAGGGCTTCTAGTCCCAACCCCATCATCTTCCAGATGAGAAAACTCGCACCCCAGAGGTTAAGCATTGCCCCAAAGTCACACGCCTCGGCCATCATATGTGACAGATCTGGGATTCAAACTCAGGACTTCTGATTCCAAATCCAGTGTTTGCCTAATTAAAACCACCTTCATGTTCAATGAAACATGCTTATATTCAAACAAAAATTCAGTTTATGTGCTTCCAAAACGCTGTGAAAGGGAGAAAGAACTTAAATAAGATAATCAGGTGGTATAAATGAATGTACCGCAGGCAGAATAAACAGACATTGCCATAGCTGTTGTCTTTCGGGGGCCATGTCTCTCTGGTAGTTTACTTTGTCAGCCGGTTGGTAAATAACAGGAGAGCATCTTGTCCAACTAAAGCTCTCCCCAAACTTTTCTGTGTAAAGTTCTTCAGGAATTCTCTTTTCTGTGTTGTACTATGTGAAATAAGTTATCCAAAAAGAAGCCTTTCTACTGTGGCACTCACTGCTCTGATTCTGGACCCATTTGCATTATAATTATTATCGTAGTTGTTTATCCTTATCATCGCAGAGAAATAGAATGCCTACAATGCTGGAGCGTCACTGTTGAAGGCCAGCTCCACTGAATTTCTCCCTGATTAAAATCTCAACTGACTTCCTAGTATAGCTAGTTGAAGAGGGCTCTAGAAATGTGAGAAATCAGTCAGGCTCATAATTTTAGAGGCATCATTATTCCGGCTCGTGAATTACCCAGGGTCTTCATTTTGTGGCCCACCTTTAGGTCTTTTATTCCTCATTAATATTTTTACCAGGAGGTTAATATAGAGAAAAATAAAAGGAGAAGTCGCTCAAATAAGTTCATTTGGTTACTTGTGATCAGGTTTGGTCTAAGATCTGGAATGTGAGTAGATTGACATTCTCGATTTGAATTTTTCAGATTGCCTTTGAATTTTTATTTTTCAGAGAGATACCTGTCCTGAAAAGTCGGACAGTTCTGTGTTTTTCCCTAGGAGCCCAGCAAGGAGGCAGACCTCATCAGTGTTCTTGGTAAGGGAGGAAAGATGCCCATTCCAGCTGTACTTTCTGCTGGGATACCATTTTAATCTTAAACATTTAATCCTCAGCAAAAATCAAGAAAAGCTCCCTTGCTAAGTCTCGGCTGCCCTAAGGCCACTTCCTCTCCTCATCCTTATGTATTTTTAGTAAATAAAGGACTTACTGTGTGTGGCTTTTCTTTGGCAGGCAGTTTATTTCTGACTCTTAACACGTCTCATTACACAGCGTCAGTGTTTGCATGTGGGGGCTTTGGCTTCAGCCAGCAGCTTGAGCCCCCTACCATTTCCTAGACTACAGCTTCGATGAGTAGACTTGTCGAGTCTGTTGTTGTCGTTGTCGTCCTTGCCTTGATTTTTCTTTTTAAGTTCTGCTTGGGTCTGTTAAGGAGCTCCTGAAAACTGGAGTTGTTTGAGAGTGAATGGTAGAGCCCGCAACAGGTGTTGGTGATGTTGAGATGAAAACATTTATACAAGAAGAAATAAAAGTCAAGGAAGCAGATAATCGACCGATTTATCAACCTTAGCAGACAATTTTTCTGATAACGATGTGGTAGCCATGGTAAATTTACTTCTGATTGCTTAAGGGGACAGATCCTATGTGCTGTACGCAACATGGAAGGGCAGTACTTTCAAGTGAATGGGTGAGGGAGCAGAAATCAATCTAGAGCCTAACCAGTGTGACGTTGGGTCCTAGGCTGGCCTTTTGGCAACTTGGTATGTCGAGGTTACCCTTTAAACCATCTCTTACTGTTGATTTCTTAATCAGAATATATTATTTGATTGTTATCTTAAATCTTTCAACATTTTACTTTTCTCATTTGCATGTAAAAGTAGTTTTAAAAAACATTTTTCTAATATTTTGAGTTCCAAATTCTCTCCTTCCCTCCCTACAGTAAGTAGTTTGGTATAGATTATCCATGTGATCTCATGCAAAATGGTTTTCGATATCAAAATCGGTGGTGGTGGTGTGGAAGGAGTCATAAAAAAAAGGCTACTTGGCTCTTCATTCTGCCTCAATCAGAGAGAATAGATTATTATTTTAGCAAGGATTTTTTTCTTTGAAAGGGAAGAGAGTGGGGTGACGGAGTCTTCACAGCCATTTTAGGATTAGAAAGTCTCCTTCGTCTGACATCTTGCTTAGAAAAAAAAATCTTTTCTCTTACGTAGGGGTTTGCTTAAAGTACAGACATGAATCTCAGGAATAGCTAAGCTCTAAGTCTCCAGACAGGAAAGGGACTGTAGCCCATTAGCAGCAAGCACAGTGCTGTCTGGGTACAGTTCTTACTGTACCCAATGAATTGTGTTGATTGACAGTGTGGTCTCTAGTCCATAGAACATTGTACAGTACATTTCACCTAAGAATGTGAAGTATGAAAACAAGGCCCCAAGCAGCCAAGAGGGAAAAAAAAGTCAGCAATAAACATTTAAGTGCCTACTATGGTCCAAGCACTGCACCAAGTGCTGAGAATTAAAAAAGGACAAAGGAAAAGAGGGTCCCTACCCTTGAGGAACTTGCTATCTAAGGGGGGAGAAAAGGGATGAAGTAAAATTCCAGAGGACTGACGCCTTTGGGAAATAAAGAGAGGGCTAGCCTGGGCACCCTCCTTAAATGTTTGTCACTGAGTTTGTGTGCCTAAACTTCCCTTTCTGATTGGAGAGCCCTGAAGCCTTCCCTTGGAGCTTATATTCTCGTACACTTCTTTCATAAGAGGCAGAGCTATCTGGTTGTCAGGCGCACAGAAGATTAGAAGCAGTGATGGGGTTGCTAAAGGCCTATATACTAACAGAAGGGAAAAGTCATAGTTACAAGGGGGAAGACTAAAAAACAATATAAAACAAAAACTCAAAGAACAGCAGTCTGGAGACATTTAATATAGAAGCAAATAGGCCTACATATCTCAGCAGCTAGGGAAGGCATCATTCTGCTAAAACAGAACACAATAATTTATGTTCCTAATGATGACCCTGAGTTGCATAGAACAAAGTTTAATTGCCTTCTTTGAAAAGGCCAGTGAGCATTAGAAAATGAGAGAGCCAGGAAGGAAAACTGTGCTTCCTAACTTCAAATTCAGAGAGTTTTCCCCATCCCGTCATTGGGATTGCCCGGCCAGGCAACAAATATGTAGTGAATTATCAGCCTTATGCATAGCATTCTTCAGGATGTCCTATGGAGAAGTGTAAGACATGGTTTCTGCCCCTAAGGAATTTGAAAGAGCAGACTCGCACAGTAGTATCTTGGACAGTTAGCCAGAAGCCCTGGTTCCCAATCTAAGCTTAGTTACTTGGCCTTGGACAGTAGAGATGTTGTCTGAGGGCCTCCCTTTCTTTATCTGGAAAAATCTGGAGGGGAAACGGAGGAGATGCTCTCAGACTCCAACTTGAACATTCTGTGATTTTTATTAAATATCCAATCTTGCTGGGGAGATATAACTTAGACATGAGACACAAAGAGAGAAAAATACAAGACGGTACATAATTGAGGGCTAAATTGTATAGTACAGTTCAAGATTATGAAAAAAAGGAGGGGGAGGAGAGACCAGTAATACGTTTTAGAAAAATTCCCATCAACAGAGGTTTAAAAAAGTTTTGCAGGTTAAAAGGGGAGGCTTTTGTTGCCTGGAATATCCATTTATCTGGAACACCTCATTCCCCACAGATGCTGGGTCAATGAAGCATCAGTGTACTGGGGCATTTGAATTATCTTTCATGATCTGAAGATTCTTTCAATGACCTTAGCAAATCCCTTTGTGCCTCAATTTTCCTCTCAGGGGGTAGGGAATATAGGAATGATACCCGTGTCTGCTTTCAGGGGGATGTTGGACTTAGCTCCCATGTAACATGGCGAATATTTTAGAGAAAGGCACCATGAGCTTTTGGCTTTCTGAACATCATTTGTTAGAATTGCTCTGGCCAGACTACCTTAGTCCATCGTGTCTCACTGTCATCTTCCCACAATACCGCAGATTCTCTTACGTCCGAAGGGACCTCCCAGGCCATCAAGGCCAATCTAGAGACATGAACGAGAATCCTCCTTATGACATCTGGTCTGCGTCCGCCCAGTCTTTGCCTGAAAACCTTGGGAGAGGGGGATCCTGTTACTCTCTAAGTCAGCCCATTCCACTTTGGCAAATGTAGCTCAAGTTGGTAGGAAAAATGTCTTTACCTTAAGCCACAGTCTTGTCTCTGCAATGTCCACATGTTGCTCCCAATTCTTCCTGTCGAGGAGATGCAGAACAAGTCTAATCCTTTTTTCATCTACCTGAAAACAGTTATTGTATCCCTCCCCCGAGATCTTCTCTTCTCTTCAACTTCCCCCATTGTCTTGGTCCAATGGAATCAAGAAGTTCTGAGTCTGGATTCTGCCTGAGATACTTAACTAGCTGTGTGACCTGAGCAAGTCTCCTAACCTCTATCATCCTCAGTTTCCCCACCTAGAAAATGAGGATATTAAAAGTCCTTACTTCAGAGGGTTGTTAGGATCTCTTGAAACAACACATGGAAAGTGCTTTGCAAACTTTAAGGATCTATATAAATGTTTATTATTGGGAGCAGCTGGGTAGCTCAGTGGATTGAGAGCCAGGCCTAGAGATGGGAGGTCCTGGGTTCAAATCTGGCCTCAGACACTTCCCAGCTGTGTGACCCTGGGCAAGTCACTTGACCCCCATTGCCTAGCCCTTACCACTCTTCTGCCTTGGAGCCAATACACAGTATTGACTCCAAGACGGAAGGTAAGGGTTTTAAAAAAAAATAAATGTTTATTATTATACTAAGAATTTCTTAGCCAATGTTGGCAATTCTGCCTGAGATACTTAACTAGTTGTGTGGCCTGAGCAAGTCCCCTAACCTCTGTCATCCTCAGTTTTCCCACCTGGAAAATGGGGATATTAAAAGTCCTCAACTCAGAGGGTTGTTAGGATCTCTTGAAATGACACATGGAAGGTGCTTTGCAAACCTAAAGGATCTAGATAAATGTTTATTATGATGATATTAAGAATTTCTTAGCCAATATTGGCAAGTTGCTATTATGAAGAGGGCAGCCTGTTTTAAGTTTGTTACTTTGACTCTAATTAGAGGCTTTCACATTTTTAACACGCAAACATTGGTGTGCGGTGGGACAGGGCTTACCGCAGAGGCATCCTTTCTTAGGTGATGCTTTTCCTCCCATCTCAGCCTGATGTTACATTTGCCTTTGACTGAAATACTTTTATCTAGCTTCAGTGCCCTGATGGCACCTTTTTCCCAACTGGATAGGTGACAGAAATTTGGTTGTCTTGACGACCCTGGCAGTTTTAAATAACTAGCGGTTTTTATCGTCTTCCCTGGCAGCACTGGCTGCGACTGGGTGCGTCTAGGGGCATTGATGTTTCAGTAATCTCTAGCCTCAGCATGCCACCTAAGACTGTGACTCTGAACTGTGGAGCAGATTGTAATGGAAGTACTTGCATACCTGAGATGGTGGCTGGAACCCAAAGAGCATGAAAAGCCTCTTGGTTTCAGGTAGAGTATACTGGGTGCTAGCTTGGAGGATGTGCTAATGAAGCTCCTGTGTTAAAATGGGCCACTTTGCGGGGGGGGGGTCCTTCAACTTGATGGCTCAGAGAGTGCAGAGAAAGGCTCGATTTTGACCTTAAAATAGAATTAAAAAAATAAGTTCTATCAAGTTCAAAACTAAGGAATTCAAAGACAATTAAGTTTTGTTTTGTTTTCATTTAAGCCTTAAGGTAATGAGTTAAACCAGTGGTTTTTGCCCATTTCTAATCTGGAAAACCCTTATTTAACGTCCAGAAAATTCAGACTAGACATACTCATCCTTGTGCTGTTAGCATCCATTGATCAAGAAACTATGTAATGTCCAAAAGATTGCTACGAATTTACATAATACAGTGGGAAGAGCTTTTTCTCAGAGGTTAGGTCATCTGTGTTCGGGTTCTGTTTCCCACACTGACTAATTACCTGATTTCTCTGCACCTCAGTTTCCTCATCTGTAAGAGAGGTTGGAACTAGAGAACCGTGAAGGTCTCTTCTTTAGCTAGTTGGAACAACAGAAAAAAAACGATGGATCTGGAGCCAGGAAGACCCGAGTTCAAATCCAGCTTTAGCATTACTAGGTGTGTGCTCTTGGACAAGTCATTTCACTTCTGTCTGCCTCAGTTACCTCACGGTAAAATGGGCACAATAGCACCTATCTCCCAGAGTTGTTGTAAGAATCAAATGAAATAACATTTGTGAAGTGTTTAGCACTTAGATCCTGGCAAACAATAGGCACTTAATAAGTACCTATTCCCTTTTCCTCTTCCAACTTGTAGAGCAACGATCCTATGATAGCATATTTTATTGATTGCCATAACATCTACACACATTTGAAAATAGTAATACGTATCTATCTGTGCTACATTGTTTATTCAGTCGCAGAAGGTATGTTTGCTTATTTATTATGTGGAATCACTTAATGAGTCTGTCGGGGCTGTTGTGCTACTTTTTAGGGATTAGAAGTCTGACTCAATCAAAGAAACTGTCCATCTTAGCTCTAGTTCCGCCTCCAGATTGTTTGGGTGTTTCAATACAAGAAGTGCCAAAAATCCCCTTTCACAAAAGATGTCGTAGGGAAAAGCCCAAGGTGCTTGAAAATCCAGGCTTTATTGGGTCATCTTGGGTACCCGGGGCAGACGTACTGTCAGAAGACAGGCAAGGGCTTTGGTTTTAAAGATTCTCCTTAAAGAATTACTGTCTGAAAGTTCCATTAAGCCAACCTGTTCTTTTGGTGTCAGATGGGGTTAGAATGTCGGCTAGGCCAGGAGTCAGGAGTCTAGAAGATCTGGGCTCTAATCTTCCTTCTGAGAGTGATTAGCTATGTGATTATGGACAGCTGAGTCTCTCTGAGCCTCAGTTTTCTCATCTGTGAAGTGGTGATGATATTAGCTATAAAATGGGAATAAGAAGAATAATATCCAAAAATAATACTACCCGGATAATAGCAATAATACTACTCAGTACTCCTTAAACTTGAATTTCAGGTGAGCTAATATCATAATAAGCTTTGCAAACTTTAAAGTACTATTTAAATTTCAGTTGTTGTTTGTTAGCTAAGAACTAGAGAAGATGCTTGTGTGTGTGTGTGTGTGTGTGTGTGTGTGTGTGTGTGTGTGTGTGTGAGAGGTCCCCTTGCAAGAAGTAATATTTGACTCAGTTATTGGAAACCATTAAGTTAAGCAATTAAATTAATTTTTTAAAAAACTTTGATTAGGTCCTTATAGAGTCATTACTATATGCAAAACAGAGCTAGGTATTGTACAGATTATATATACTATGTTATATTGTTGGTGTTCAGTCCTGTCCAACTCTTCATGACCATTTGGGGCTTTCTTGGTAGAGATTACTGGAATGGTTTGCCATTTTCTTCCCTAGCTTATTTTATAGATGTGGAAACTGAGTGGGGTTAAGTGACTTGTCCAGGGTCACACAGCTAATAAGTGTCTGAAGCCAGATTTGAACTCATGAAGATGAGTTCTTTCTGACTCCAGCATTTTATCCACTGAACCTTGTAGCTGCCCTGCATGTTATATTACATTAAGTTATATAGTTGCTGTTCTCAAGGAGTTTACAATATAGCAGAGAAATGGAGTCATTGTTTTACTAAGTTAATTTTAAATTAAGTGTAGTTTAATATGTTTTACTAACTTATTTCCCTTTTTGTTTTCCTCACTCTTTCCTTGGGGAAGGGGACCTAATTTGTTTTCATCTTGAAGAGTTCCAGCCTCACTGAAACCCTTCACATCTCAGCAAATTTTGTAAAAATTAATTCTGTTGTTAAAGTACTATCATAAGCTGTTATCTGTACGTGTGCAACAACAGCCAGATATCGAGCTGGCTTGCTTGATCACAACAGGTTGATAGCAGAACATGGGCAAGTAAGATCTCGGCTTGTTAGGTGGGAAGGCTGGCGTACCAAGGATTCTGGTGGTGATTGACTACTAAGAAGGGAAATTAATAACTCAGTTAAGAAGTGTCAGACAAAAATGAAAAAGGTGGAGATCGAACACTGGAAGGTTATAGGATGGTTCCTTGGCCTGCCTTCTATCAACACCGTATGTATCTGTTTTACAAACCATTAGGCAGTTAGGTGGCACGTTCGAGTGAAATGGAGCATCAGATCCAGAAGCAGGAAGATCCGAGTTCAAATATAGCCTCTGATACTTACCAGCTGTGTGGCTCTAGGCAAGTTTATTTAATCTCTCTCAGTCTCAATTTCCTAAACTATGAAATATGGATAATGATAGCACTTATCTCCCAGAATTGTTATAAGGATAAAATGAAATAATATTTGTACTTTTTGAAACTTAAAATATCATATAAATGCTATCTATTATTAGGATTGTTCCTACTTCTCTGAAGGCATGCTTTCTCTTTATAACTTTTTAAAAACTCTTATCTTCTGTCTTTGTCTCAGTTCTAAGGCAGAAAAATAGCAAGGGGTTAGCAATAAGAGTTAAGTGACTTGCAGGGTCACACAATTAGAAAGTGTTTGAGGTCACATTTGAACACAGGACCTCCCGTCTCCAGGCCTGGCTCTCTATCCACCATGCTACCTAGTTGCCTCCATAATGAATTCTGAATCTGGCTCAGATGATGGAAATGATGTGTGGGTTTGTGGAGGGATAGGACATAAATGGCCAGTCTCTCTCTCTCTCTCTCTCTCTCTCTCTCTCTCTCTCTCTCTCTCTCTCTCTCTCTCTCTCTCTCTCTCTCTCTGTTTTCACTTTTGATTTGTCAGGGAAAACCATGAGTTCCTCTCTCTCCTGGACCAGAATGCTCCGAGTCGTATGTTAGTCATCTGAAATGTATAGCTGTCCTCCAGCTGATTGAGGCTGTCAACCATAAAGGAAGTTGCAACATGAAAAAGCAATCGGCTTTCTCTTCTGAGAATGGAGCAAGAGCTGTCAGTCTCAAGTTTCTGAGTTACTACTTTGAGAACTGAATTATAAATAAATGTGTTGGGTAGTGGACTTTTTCGTTGTTATTTTTTCCCCAAAGGAGAAATATCAACTATGTGGAAACAATATTTACCCAGCATTTTCCCCCATGTTCTGTAATTGCACCGCCTCCATTCTCAATTCTTTTGGCTCCTGATTTTTATACCATACTGTGGTAGGAAATTGACAAGGATTCATAAGAATCTGACAGTCCAAGACAGATTCGGGTTGTAAAATTAGCAATGGAAATCATATCTTTTTTCCTTCTATAATTTTTTTCTCCTTGAGTTTAAAAATAATGCATTTGCAATTATTTACATTGGCTATTTACAGGTTTTCTCGGGAAGCTTTAGTTAAGAAAACCGTGAAGCCCAGGGTTGTCCTGCCATGTGAAACATTTCCTGGGCTGTTTTATCTGCTGTGTTGTATGATGAAGTGTGATGATTCCTTGCTGGTTGACAGACAGGAAAATGGAGGTGTCTTGCTGCCCATGGGCATTTCAGATTTTGAAAGAGAGTCAAATGTCAAACCTTGTTTGTTCTAAAGTTTGTGGTGTCAAGCAAATTAATCTTCTGGACTGCAGGAATGCTTTGCTTTGAGATTCCTGATGAGAGACTGGTGGTTTTTTTTCCCCCTTTTTAAAAAAGTACTTTAAAAACGAATTGAGTTGAAGTGAAAGGTGCTGGCGGTAGTATTGGGAACCTGCTAAGACAGTACCATTCCAACTCTAGTGTAAACTGAGCCATTACTCTGCTCATGTACCTCAGCCTATAAAGACCTGCCTCTTTAGTGAGATTTCTGGTAAAAATAAAGATGAGCAGAGCAGGAGAAACGACAATAACATTTTGCAGGACAAAATTCTTGTTGCCTCAGCTTTGTAAAGCAAAAGGGCAGTTGGCATTTTCATGATTTCCCCTCCCCTCACCTCTGAATATCACTACTCTCTTGTCATGGTTCCTCTGAAAGCTTCTGGTCACCTTTCATTTGATCCCAGGTGATACCAAAATAATTTCAGATCTGTTTCTTCTCAGGTTTCTGTACTTGTTCTTTCTAGGCCATGCATTAAAATTATTTTGTGGTTTATCACTTGAATAACCTCAATTTCAGTAGCAAGCATCTTTGGAAAGGCTATTAATAGAGCATTATGAGTAAAAAAAAAAGTATGCATTTGATTTTCCTTGTAATCAACCCACTTGAGGGTGTGTCCGAGCCTACTGGTTACCATTTGTATGACCTTGTGCAAGTGACTTACCTTTTCTTGATGCCCTTTTTCTCACCTGGAAAAGGAGGAGGCTGGGTTAAATGACTTCTAGGTCAGACCTATGTTCCCATGATATGAAGAAAGTTCCTTCCAGCTCTTAAGTCCTATGATGCCTGTGGTTATGTCAGCACTGAGTTGAGAAGTGGAGAATTAATGATTATTTAGAGATTTCAGGTGAAATAAACCATGGGACCAAAGTTGATCTGTGTGGGTGTGTGAGTGTGGTTCAGATTCTTTGTCTACACTGTTAGATTTCCCAGCTATTTGCTTTACTCTCCTTATCATAGGCATTGGCTTTCCAACTTGTAAAAATTCTTTGCAATTTGCTGATTTGCTACCTGGTTACACTTAAGAGACAGAGCTTTCTGGGTCCTCCATCCCCTGATGCACTAGGACTGGAGATAAATCGATTCATCTGGAAATACCTTTTAAATAATCTGTGATTATTGAGATGAAAATGAAATAAAGGAGGTAATTGTGGCTATAGTTGCCAATTTCATTTAAAGTCAAAAGGCCATAGGGCAGCTAGATGGCTCAGAGAATTGAGAGCTAGGCCTAGAAATGGGAGGTCTTGGCTTCAAATGTGGCCTCAGATACTTCCTAACTGTGTGATCCTGGGCAAGTCACTTAATCCCCAATTGCCTAACCTTTTCCTCTCTTTTTGCCTTGTAACCAATACACAGTATTGATTTTAAGATGGAAGGTAAGGGTTTAAAAAGTAAATCAAAAGGCTGCTGATTGCTTTTCTGAAGCAGTCCTCAGACTGGCCTATGGTTTGAGAAGAAAGAAATCTAGCAAATGGGCAATGGTAGCCACCTTGTGTCCAGTTTTTGCTGAGAAAGCATTAAGAGCTGTTAGGAAGAGCTCCAGATAAGGAGTCAGGAGATGGGGGCTCTTTTTAGTTCTGTCTATAACTACTTCTGTGTCCTGGGGTAAGATACATCCTCTCTAGGTCTCAGTTTCTTCATCCATTTAATAAAAAGATTGGATTAGTTGCATTCTAAATTCCTTCCAGCTCTAACATTCTGTGCCTCCATGGACACTCTGTTTTTCTCCATGTATCAGTGTGTTTTGGCTCCAGAGGCCCCTGGAATATATTAAGGTGTGAGCTATAAATCGATGTGATGCCCGGTTCAGGTAGTTGTCCTCCATTTTTCATCTTTATCTTGAGAGTGAACATTGACTTAATTGAAAAGTATTAAAACTAGGTTAGAGAAAAGAATCACTCAGTGCAGAAGCCATGCTCTCTCACTACTACTCTATTTGATAATATTAATCATATCTTGCATTTGACATAACCAGTACTTCCCAGGATCACCTGGCACGGTGTGTCTCCGTCGAAGAGGGTGCTATGCTTTACGAACAAAGCAGAATTGCAGTGTCTCAGAAGAAATGTTGAGGTGTGCAGATTTGGAGATAGCTCCATCCCAAATGTCCATATGGGCTATTTGTGCCTGATCTGTGGTAGAGCTCCTACTGGCCCTATCAGCCACAGCAGGACACATTCTGCCTTGAACCTGACATAGTCACACCATTTTGGTACTCCTTGGGTGTGAAGGATGACAATCAACTTCCCAATAAGCACCCAAACATTCCTACCAAAAACAGCATATTGATTTTTAAGTCATTTTCCTCCTCTATCTATTTATAGAATCACTTCCTGTGATTCTCCCAAAGGATGAGAGATTCCATCCAAAATCAAGGAAGGTGTCTTCTAAGTAATCCAAAATTAGCCTCTGTGTGTGTGTGTGTGTGTGTGTGTGTGTGTGTGTGTGTGTGTGTTTAATTCTTCTTGACTCCTCTCTTCAGCATGAGCACTCTTTCCGAGAAAGCACTGTGAAGATGAGCAGAGTAGCCACAAATTTCAGAAAGCATTAAGTATGTTGAAATCAAGTAAAAAGAGGGAGATTTGTGGTGAATCATAAGAACCCAGGCTTTTTTCTTTAATAGAAAATTTAATTCTATTTGCCTCCCCCCCCCCAAATTCCATTTGATATTTTACATTTCCTTTATAACTTAATAAAGGATCTCAGGGAATAGTTGCAGAACTTTACCCTAGTGAAAGAATTTGTCATATGTGGCATTTCTTCTCTAAATAGCATGGGAGATCAATGCATTAGTTTGTAGCTCATGCGTTACTAATCCTAGCTATTCGAAAAAGAAACATCATGTTATATAGCAAATAAGGTCCAATGGAGGATTGAATGGATATGAAAATAACTGAAGAGAAATTTTGTGCTATGAACGGGCAATGACTTGTAACTTTCTATAATATTTCTATATAGGATCATAGATTTTGAACTGGAAAGGATTGTAGAAGTCATCAAATCCAACACATTCATTTTACAGATGAGGAGACTGAGGCGCAAAAAAGTTTAGTGCTTGCCTGTGGCCACGCAGCTATTAAGTGCCCATTTGGGGGACCGTGGGAAAATCATCATGAATAACTATGGAGATGTTATTTGCCAAGTTACTTGAAGTAATCTATGGCTTGTATTCCTTTTCCTTGGAGTTGAATGAGATCTCTTCTAGGTCAGAAATCTAGGTGCTAAGGTGAGATCGAGCCCCAGAATTTTATGTTTTAATATTTTATGTTTTCAGGTCTGTCTTCTAGCTCTAACAGTCTATATTCTAACCTTCTTTCGAGGACTAACATTTTGTTTCTAAGGATCCTTCCCACTCTGACTTTATGTGATCCCCTGAATGATGATTACAACACAATTTCTTTACATTTGCATGAATTTTTGAGAATCTTTGATGTGTACTCTGTCATCTCCTCGCAGCAACACTGAGATACATGTGAGCCAGATCTTGGGGTGGCGTTCTCATTCTACAGCTGAGCAGATCAGGTTCATTGACAGTCTGACTTGAGCAAATCACTTGACCTTTTGGGGCTTGGCTCAGGTTCTTCCTCTGTAAGATGACGGGATGGGCTAGATGATCTCCAGAGTCCTTCCTAGCTCTCAATCTATGATCCTCTAACTTGTCCAAGGCCATATAAGGTCACTTAGTAGCTGAACTGGGACTTGAAACTAGGTCTTCTGACTCTCAGAGCTATTTCCACTATGGGCTGCCTCTTTAATATTGAAATGAAAGTAAAAGCATCATTCTTACTTTGAGCAAGGTTCCTTCATCATCACCAACTTCAGAGCTCATAATCATAAAACACCTCAAAGTTTACCAAGAACGCTTTCTATACAATAAGTGTCATCATTCATTTATTTCCTTGCCATTTTCTTCCTTCTCCTGAAACTATCTACTTTCCATTTAAATTTATTCCAAGATGACATTAAGATGGATTGAAAATTATAGTGGGATATGAGAATGCTTTATGCTTTCACTATTCCATATTACTGAATATTTGATATTCCTAAGATGCAGGTCTGACCACTTCTCTACTCCAGAAATTTCATGTGGTTTATTGTTGTTTCTGAGAGTAAATCCTCCTCAGCCTAACTGTTAAGACCTTCCACAAGGGGCCCGCTTTTCTTTTTTCTTTTTAAACTAGAGGAAAGTATAATTTATGTAAAGAAACTAACAACCCTTTGGTTTTAGCATTGTCTTTTTAAAAAAATTTTATTTGTTATGGCCCAGACTTTCCCTCTCCTTTCTCCCTGTATAAACCTCCCTTGTCATCAAGAAAAAACTTTATCAACATTTATTAATGTAGCAGCCCCCATGTTCAAAATTTGGTGCCAATTGTTCTCTACTTCTCGACCCAAAGTAATGAAGTACTCGAAATCAATATCGGCCAAGCCTTTGATCTTAGTTCACTATCATTTTCATTATTTCACTATTTTTTTTCATTTACACTATTTTAGTCATCATCTGGAGTATTATGGTTCTGCCTTCTTTGTTGTTGTTGGGTCCTTTCAATCCCGTCTGACTCTTCAGGACACCATTTTGGAGTTTTCTTGGCAAAGATATTGTAGTGGTTTGCCATTTTCTTCTACAACTCATTTTATAAATGAGGAACTGAAGTAAATAGGATTAAGTGATTTGCCCAAGGCCAGACTTGAACTCAAGGAAGATGAGTCTTCTTAATTCCAAGCCCAGTGCTTTATCCACTGTGCCATCTAGCTTCCCCTTGCCTTCTTTACTCAGCAGTAGTTCATACAGCTCTTCTCATGGTTTCTGAATTCCTCAATAAATTATTTCTCTTAGTGTAATGATAATCATCTATTTTCATATATCACAATTTGTTCAGTCCTTAGTTTCAAGCTATCATAAACACTGCTGATAATATTTTGATATATGTAGGATCTTTCTGGCTTTGACCTCCTTGGCATAAATGCATGTGATGGAATCAACCACCTACCTTTCCACATTTGTTTCATATTACTGCCCTTTAGGTATTATACATTGCAGCTAAACTGGCCTATTTGCTATCCTCTGACCTTGATATCCATCTTTGCAGAGGCCATCTACCATTCCTGGAATGTACTCCTTCCTTTACACCATCTTGTAGAATCCCTGGTTCCACTTAACCCTCAGCTCAGGTGCCACCTTCTACATGAAGTCTTTCCTAATGTCCTTTCTTCCCTCCCCAATCTCCTCTTCTCCTTTGTATTCCTTCTCAGTTGAAATTACTTGGTAATATGTTTTGCATCTTCCTAGAAAAATGTAAACTCTTGCAAGAAGAAGAAATGGTTTCATGATAATGAATGGAAGGAAAACAGAGAGAGACAGAGAGAGGGGAGAGAGAAAGAAAGAAAGAAACAAACAAACAAACAAAGAGAAAGAGGAAGGAAGGAAGGAAGGAAGGAAGGAAGGAAGGAAGGAAGGAAGGAAGGAAGGAAGGAAACTATTATTAATTAAGGCCATACTGAGGGACAGGCACCATGCTAGGTGTTGGAATTACAAAAGTGTTTCCTCAAAGATCTTCCATTCTAATGGGGTAAGTCAATACTTCAAGAAGAGTGGTGCCAAGGGAATCTGGATCTTGAGAGTCAAACAGATTATGAGTAGAGCCAAAGGATAGTCAGTTGATTTTTATGGTATTCTAGGCACCTAACACCTAGAACAATGCTTGAATACCTTAGCAGATACTCAATAAATACTTGTTAAATTGGACTTATTCATGATATAGCCATCTTGTTAACGATTTCCTGGATCACAGTTGGTTCTTGGGTGGAAGGGAAGACTGTGATGCATATTAACAACTTGTTTTGAATGCCTTAAGACATGTCTTGCTCATTGGAAGTAAACTTGGTATTCTTCATTCCTCCAGATGGTAGTAGACAGGAAGATGCCGAAGGCGAACTTAGTGAAGAAGAACATTGGTTTGGAAACTCTTCAGAGACCCCATCAGAAGCATCCTATGGAGAAGTCCAGGAGAACTATAAGTTGTCTCTTGAGGACAGAATCCAAGAGCAATCTACTTCCCCAGACACTTCCTTGGGAAGTGCAACCCCCAGTAGCAATACCTTGGAGCTGATAGCTCTGGAAAGTGAGGCCCTCCGAGACCCATTACAGTGTCAAGATCACCTTTCTCCTGGCGTGTCTTCTTTGTGTGATGATGACCCCCCTGGTTCAAACAAGCCACTGAGCAGCAATCTGAGGAGGTTGTTGGAGGCTGGTTCTCTCAAGCTTGATGCCACAGTCACCGCCAATGGCCGGGTGGAATCTCCAGTCAACCTTGGCTCAAATCTCTCCTTTTCTCCACCATCTCATCATGCCCAGCAGCTAAGTGTTCTCGCCAGGAAGCTGGCTGAGAAGCAAGAGCAGAATGACCAATACATTGCTGGTAACCGCTTTATATGGAATCAAGGCAAATGGCTGCCAAACTCAACCACCACCTGTGGCTTGTCCCCTGATTCAGCCATCCTCAAGTTGAAAGCAGCAGCCAATGCCGTTCTCCAGGACAAATCTCTCACACGGACTGAGGAGACGATGCGCTTTGAATCCTTTCCCTCACCGTTCAGCTCCCAGTCCGCCAGTTCTACTTTGGCAGCTTTATCCAAGAAAGTGAGTGAGAGAAGTTTGACCCCTGGGCAGGAGCACCCTCCTCCTGCCAGCTCTTTTCTCTCTCTGGCTTCTATGACTTCCTCAGCAGCTCTTCTGAAAGAGGTCGCTGCAAGAGCTGCTGGGAGTCTTCTGGCCGAGAAGTCTTCACTGGTGCCTGAAGATCCTTCGCCACCTCAGCCTTTGGAGAAAAAACAAGAAAAAGGAACCCCACCCCAGTCCTTGGAGTTATTGTTGCTCCCTGTACCCAAAGGAAGGGTTTCCAAACCCACCAATCCAGGTAAGGAACCTTTCATTTTAGCCATCCTTCTAAAGATGTCTGGGTTTGCTTGTCAGTTTCCCTCAAGTTCTATTCATTGTATACCCTTTTGGTCTTGGGTAGAGGCAAAAAAATAAACAAACAAAAAAAAGGAAAGCAAAACACTTTAAATAAACAGGATGGTGGCTTTTCGTGTCTATGTCAAACAAAGCCTTCAGAAATGGTTCCATATTTGAGAGGTAATGAAACATCTTTGAGCTCTACAATGCAACCCTCCTCCCCCCTTCAAACAAATGAATTTTTTTTCCTCACTAAGTTCAGGCTAGGTCCATACAAAATATATTTAATGGGGAAGATCAAAGGATTCCTGTCAGGGAGCGTGTGGCATCACTGAACATGTGAAAACCAGGGCTTTTGAAATATTGGACAAGGGAGAACTCTGCATCCTGCTGCCTTCATCACAAATGGACTTTTGTATAATCAGCTCCTTGCTCTGGCCTAATTTGCCACAGTATATACTACTATTATGTTTCCACTTTTCATTACATTACAGAATGTGAACCTGTTTCACTTCATTCCTATATAATTCCTTAAGAAAAAGGAAACTGATTTTAGATGTTTTCCATCATTAGTGAATAAATACCCTGCCTAAAGGTTTCTCTCTCTCTCTCTCTCTCTCTCTCTCTCTCTCTCTCTCTCTCTGTCTCTCTCTCTCTCTCTCTGTCTCTTTTCTTCCTTCCTCCCTCCCTCCCTTCCTCCCTTCATTCCTTTCCTCTTTCCTTCCTTCCTCCCTCCCCCTCTCTCTTTTTCTTTCTTTCTTTCTCTCTCTGTCTTTTTTCTTTCTCTTTGTCTCTATCTCTTTATGTATGTCTCTCTGTGTAGCATTCTCTCTCATTCTCCTTTTCTTTTTTGTCTCAGTTTCTCTCTCCATCTCTTTTATTGTCTACCTTACTGTCTCTCTGTCTCTCCTTTTCTCTTTCTCTGACTATCTTCTCCATGCCCCAGATCTCTAAGTTATCAGGGCAAGGATAGGCCAATCCAGTGTGGGAACCCCCTCCATCAAAGTTGAAAGTCATCTTCTGTAACTCATCTGTAATTTACAGTCTCAGAGGCTGCCCGGGACACTAGGAGGCTAATTGATTTTGCCCATGATCACATAGCTAGTGTATGACAGAGATAGGGCTTGAAACCATGTCTTCCTAACCCCCCAAATAGCCTTCTCTCTTTCTAGCTAGCTTTCCTAAAAGGAGTTTCATATGGAAAATTCACAATGCAGGTTTTGGTCTTTGGAAAAGCCATGTCTCATTGGTCTAGAATATCATTCATTTAAAGGAGAAGTTGAATCATTGGCGTAACGTCAGGGTGGTAAGATCGTCTCCTTTCTGGTTTTGTTTATAAATGGCATGACTTGTATACTTGAGTTTCCATGGAAGTATATATAGGACTTAAGCTTCTTGGCTAGTTTGCCTTTTGGTCAAGGCTATTCTGCCAAACTGGAAAAGGAAGTGGGACACATCTGTATCTTCATCATTCGTAAGAGCCATCCTTTCATGTGTCCAGCCTCCTTTTGGTGATTTGGAGGAATCGTTTATGTGGGTTATTCAAAAGAATGATGAATGATTCTTCCTAACCAATGCTTACCATATTCATTACGTTCACTGTAGCTCCCACTTAAACAACTCTTTTGCTATGTGCTGCTTTGTACTCATTTTCGAAATTGCAGTACCAGTACGGTTCTACCCCAATGAGGAGAGAAGAGAAATAGACAGATGGACTTTTAGGAGGGGTTTTTTATGGCCTTAAAGAAGCTTTCCAAATTGGTGTTTGTTTAATCCTTAGGTAACCGCACCTGAGATTAATGGATTTCAGTTCATTCCCCCACTCTTTTCTTATCTGCTGTCTGACAAAATAAGGTGGTGGCACAGGAGAAAGAGCCCTGAACTTAGAGTCATAAGTCTTGAGTGTGAATCCTGGTCCTGCCATGTTCTCTCTGTGACTGTGGACAAATGACTTAACCTCTCTGGGCCTCAGTTTTCTCATCTGTAAAGTTAGGAGGTTGGACTCAGTGGCCTCTAAAGCCCCTTCCAATTTTAAATCTATGATTGGGGTGATGGGGCGGATAAGAAAAGTTAGGCAAGCCAGAAAGGAAAGCAGTAAATCTAAATGATAAAAATATGACTTACAAAACATTTTACAGATATTATCTCACTTGATTCTCATAAAACCCCTGAGAAGTGGGTTGCTGTTATACCCAATTTACACATAAAAAAAAAACTGAGCCAAATAGAGGTTTAAGTGACTTGCCTAGGGTGGCATGGCTAGTATCAGAGGCAAGATTTGAACTCAGGTCTTCCTTCCTTCAGATCCTATCCTACTCCAATGCATTAGCCACTGAATCATCTAGCTGGCTCTGATAGATAGTCTTTCATACTGGATTCATCCTCTGAGTAATCAACAGTTGGACTGAAAGTGATTAATTAGAAAGAAGGAGGCTAGAAAAACCATTTCGGCTGTTACTTTTGCTACTACTATTAGCTGATATCATCTAGCTCTTTAAACTTGGCAAAGCATTCTCCATTCTCATTTAAACCTCACAACAATTCTCTGAAGCAGGTATGCCATGGGTTATTGGTTCCATTTTACAGATGTGGAAACTGGGGCTCCAAGGGCTAATATAATAATAATAACAAGTATTTATATAGAGAAGTTAGGGGCTGGATGTACCCCTGTTTTCTATTTTCTGAATACAGTAGGCAGATAGGATTTATATCAGAATTCCAGACTTACACAGAAAAACTGCCTTTTGGTTATAAGAAACTCCAGTTTGCCAAAGGTTTACAAAAGAGCTCTGAATGCCATATACTCTGCTTCAAGATGCTAATGGATGCCTCGTGTTGGAAGTTTAAAAGTGGCTTCAGAGGGAATACTAATAGCTAATATTTATATATTCCTTACTACATACAGACACTTCACAATCATTATCTCATTTGGTCCTCACTACTGGGAGACAGATGCCCTTATTACTCTCATTTGATGGGTGAGGAAATTGAGGCAAACAGAAGCTAAGTGACTTGCCCAGGGTCACCCAGTGAGTAAGTGTCTAAGGCTACATTTAAACTCATGTCCTCCTAACTCTAAGCCCAGTACTCTATCCACTGTACCACTGAGCTGCCTCAGAATAAACAGAAACTATTAAAATAGCAGTTCCTCACACCAAGACTCAAATGAATCACTCTGCCTCAGGATGACAAAAAGGTGTCACAAGCAGGCCTTCTGAGTGCAGATCTGCTTTCTTTCCTTTACTCTCTCTCTTTCTCCTTTTTTCCCCCCTTCTTGATCTTGCTTTAACTGTACAAGAAATAGCCATAGCCAAAGGATTTGTCCTTTTCGTTTTTATATACATTGGCCATGCCAGCAGTCCAGCAGGCATGTGAGTGAATTTTAACATGAAAGATTGATAGAAAATCTGTTTTTTAAAAATTGAATCCAGGCTTTTTTCCCCTCTGACAAAGAAAAAAATTAATCAAAAGAATTCTCCAGGTCTTCCAGGGGATGCCTGAAAAATTGTTATCGTATTTTTATGCTTTGAAATGAATTAATTTAAATTGGATGGATGCACTCACTAGCCAAATTTAGTTGGTTGTGTTGATGTTCAATGTTAAAATCTTAAAAAAAAACATTTAATTAAAAAGAATTAAGAAAAAAGAATTCTCAATTCTCCAGCTGAAAATGGAGAGAAGGAGGCTTTTAGCCTGGATCTCCATGGCACCCAAACAGCTGATTTTTCTTATTCATCCCTCACTTTTCCAATTCCCCTATTCTAAATTGAATTTTTATTCAAGAGTCCTATTGGCAAAGTCATTAAAATATTGGCATACCAGGAGAGATCATAGGCTCTTGGACTTAGAGCTGGAAAGAATCTCTGGAGGCCATCTTTGGTCTATCCTCACATTTTTCTGCTGAGGAAACTTCTTTGAATGAGGTGACTTGCCTCAAGTTAGTAATATTTGTTTTTTTATTCAGTCATTTCACTTGTGTCTGACCCTTTGTGACTCTATTCAGGGTTTTCTGGGCAAAGATGATGGAGCGGTTAGCCATTTCCCTCTCCATCTCATTTTACAGATAAGGAAACTGAGACAAAGAGGGTTAAGGGACTTGTCCAGAGTCACACACATAGCTAATACGTGTCTGAGGCCAGATTTGAAT
The DNA here is from genome assembly GCF_016433145.1 of Gracilinanus agilis. Taxonomy (NCBI): domain Eukaryota; kingdom Metazoa; phylum Chordata; class Mammalia; order Didelphimorphia; family Didelphidae; genus Gracilinanus; species Gracilinanus agilis. Next base: position 127,302,189 of record NC_058135.1, read on the forward strand.
TCTGGAAGAGGAGAGCTCTTGACTCCAGGACCCTGCTCTCTCTCCACTGCACCACCTAGCTGCCCCTAAGATTAGTAAATAGGTAAGCAATAAGCCATCAGGATTTGGATCATGGGCCTCCAACCCTGACTATGGAGGGATCTTTCTGCTACTTTGCCGTGCATCTGTTACTTTTTATGCTAGTCCTTTGTAAGGGATCTGAGGGAGCATCTTTGTTAGAAAACTTAGGAAAAGATTGCTGGAGAAAGAAAATAAGGGCAACTTGATGATGATGATGATAATAATAATAATAATAAATTAAATAATTTAAAATGTAAATAAAATCATATAATATAAATAAAATATATACAAAATAATGTAAATACAACAATATAAAGATAACATACATAAAATATTATATAAAAATGATATAGTATATAAAGAACATAAAATAGATGAAATGAAAATAAATAATAATGAACACTTGATAATAAATTGCTTAGTTTTCTCTTTTGCCTTGCCTGCATAGACATAGTCTGAACTGAAACTTTCTTCATTGTAGTGTAAATGAGAGTGTGATTTATTTGTTTAGTGATTTCAAACCATCTGATGCCTGCTTCCAATCATTTACCTAGAATAACAAGAAAGAGTGTTTCTGGTATTTTCTGGGAAAGCAAGCTCCCCCTTTTTTTTCCACTTGGTAGAACATCAGCTGGTCAAGCAGTAGACCCGAACACGTTTAATTTCTAGTTACTCATCATCATAGAGCAGAGATATAAGATGGTAGCAAGAGAATGGCCACCCCCTTTGGCCATGGGTCACAGTAAATATGAGCAGGTCAGAGGAGGGGAGGGGAGGGACTGTTCTTGTTCTCCTTTTCTCCATTTTGTTCAGCCTCGATATCTCAAATGAAGTAGAATTTGTGGGGAAGCCTTAGGTATAGATTTGATTCAACTCAGTAGTTGAAACTCCCTCCCTCTCTCTCTCTCTCTCTCTCTCTCTCTCTCTCTCTCTCTCTCTCTCTCTCTCTCTCTCT
>NC_058135.1:127312441-127329704 GCF_016433145.1 Gracilinanus agilis
TTTCTTTCTTTCTTTCTTTCTTTCTTTCTTTCTTTCTTTCTTTCTTTCTTTCTTTCTTTCTTTCTTTCTTTCTTTCTTTCTTTCTTTCTTTCTTTCTCTCTCTCTCTCTCTTTAAAATTGGGACAGTATTTGCCCTTCTCTGGCTCTATGCCTCTCCTCTCCCCTAGGATCTTTCAGAGATCACTGACAGTACTTCAGCAGTCTCATCTGAGCCAGTTCATTCAGTGCCCTGGGGTACAATTTGTCTGGGGCTGGTGACCTGAACTCATCAAGTGCAGCCAGGTGCTTTCTTACTATCTCACCACTAATCTTCAGTTTTTAACCTGTGATTCACAATTTCCCCCCCTGTCCTTTCTAGTCCAAGGGTTTTTCTCTTGGCTGAGAAAATGGAAACAAAAAAGAACTTGTATAATTTAGCCTTTTTATTGTCTGTTATTGTCCCATCTTTCTGAGTAGGGATCGTTTCCCTTCTTTGATCCTTCTTTTTTTTCCTATATAGTTCAACCATTTCGGATTATTGGAATAATAGCAGCTCACTTTAGATGGCACCTTATTATTTATAAAACTCTGACCTCTCAACAATCCAGTGGAAGGAGTAGGTCATGGTAGTAGTATGGTGCAGGAAGGGGCACTGGATTTGAAGTCCAATGGCCTGAATTAATATTAGTTCCCTTGTTTGTAAAATGGGTGTCTAGGAGGCACCGTAGATAAGAATGCTAGGCCTGGAGTCAGGAAGATTTGAGTTCAAATCTGACCTCAGACACTTATTAGCTGTGTGATCCTGGCTAAGGCACTTAACCCTGTTTGCCTCAGTTTCCTCATCTGTCAAATGAGCTGGAGAAGGAAATGGCAAACCACTCCTATATCTTTGTCAAGAAACCCTTGAAAGAGGTCAGGAAGACTTGTATATGACCCAAATGACTGAACATTTGTAAAGTCATGGGGTGGGGAGAAGGGTGTTAGCAAGATGTTCTCTCTCATCCCCAGTCCCCATTTTAGAATAATAGGTCAGAACTGTTATCCAAATCCAGCCCTCACTTTCTTTGATGCTGCTTTACAAATGAGAAGACCAAGTCTCTGGGCAGTGACATGACTTTCTCATGTTCACATAATAAGCAATAAAATTGGGACTCAAATTCTAGGCAACTTATGGATATTGGAAAGAACTCCGACTTTGGAATTGGAGACTGAGGTTCTATTCCCAACCCTTGGGTCCGAGGTGACCTGGAACAAGTCAAATCAATTCAAGTGGATTCAGTGAGTTTCTAAAGCAGAAGCCCTGGGCCGTGGGATAAATAATACAAAAACAAAAAAGAAAATGAATGCTTATGTGAGGGAGGGGCTAGGAAATTAATATACATAGGGATAAATGTGAACTGGAAGCAAAGTAAGCAGGAAATGATTTCCCAGGGTGGAAGGAGAGATAAAAGAAGACAGGGAACAAGCCTCTATTAGGCCCTCCTATGTGCCAGGCACTGTGCTCTTCACTTTCCAAATATTAAATCATTTGGTCCTTATGACAACTGTGGGATAGATGCTATTATTATCCCCATTTTATAGCTAAGGAAACTGAGGCAGGCAGAAGTTTGGTGATTCACTGCCCAGAGTTAACACAGTCAGTCAGAGTCAGGTTTTGAACTCATTTTTCCCTGATTCCAGTCTGGGTAGTGGGATTGTTGCATCCACTGAGCCAATTGGCTGCTTCAAGGGACAGAATAGTTAAGGGGCTACAATTCTGATGATCAGGCCTTTTCTGTAGGAATGAAGGAAGGAAGGAAAGAATGAATGAATGAATGAATGAATGAAATTTCTAAGAGGCAAAGGTGGCAAGGGAGAGATTTCCAGGTGTGGGAGAATCTTACTTCTCTGGGCATCAGTTCTTCCTCTGGAAAATTCAATATTTGAACCAGATAATCTCTAAATTCCTTTCCCCGCCCTTAAATCCTTATTTTCTTTCCTTGCATCAGTTCCAAGTCAGAAGAGAGGCAAGAGCTGCTAGGAAAACAGGATTCCGTGACTTTCCCAGGGTAACATACCTGGGAAGTGTCTGAAGCTAGTTTTGAACCTGGATCCTCTTAAATCTAGACCTGGCACTCTGTCTACTGTGCTATCTAAATCTGCCTAAATTCCTGAAAAAAGTCTCTTAAGGTCCTTAAATCTTGTGATTCTTTGTCCATGGTAATTTCCATTCATACTAGCAGTGGTATATTCCATAGTAAGGATGGTGGGAGAGCATGATTGCCCATGGGGAGGGCAGTCTAAGACTCTGGATTTCTAGGTCTGTTCCCCCATGTGTGTCAGAACTTTTTTATGTGGAAAGTACTCATTTGGTTTTGGCCTTCAGTATTTTAATGTTTGCAAAACATTTTACCTATATTATCTCTTTTGATTAATATTAACCCCACTCACCTACTCAAAGAAGATGAGGCATTTCTAAGTACAAAGGAAAACTTAAATCAGGGATTAAAAACAAATTATAGGAGGGCAGCTGGGTGGGTCAGTGAATTGAGGCCCAGGCCTAGAGATGGGAAATCCTGGGTACAAATCTGGCCTTAGACACTTCTAGCTGTGTGACCCTGGGCAAGTCACTTAGCCCTTATTTCGTAGCCTTTACCACTCCTCCACCTTGGGACCAATACACAATATTGATTCTAAGGTGAAAGGTAAGGGTGAAAAAAAATTCTAGGCGTGCCATATTACTAAATTCACTTATTGATTAGAAAACTGACTAGTTAAAATAATTATTAATAAATGTTTTATTTACATATATTCAGTGAAAGTACTGTTCGTGTGATATAGGCAGAAAGGAAGTTGGACTTGCCAGGAAGGACAGGTTCAAAGCTAGCTTTCTTGTTTAATGGATGACTTCATCTCTGTGAGACTCAGTTTCCTAATCTGGAAAATGTACATGAATATACTTGCCCTTCTTGCCTCAAAGTTATTCTGATGAAATTGAATTACAAGCCTTGAAGCATTATATAAATGTGAACTAATATTTTATACAATGGAGAAACCACTAGAGTAGAAGTGAGGATTAGAACCCAGTTCTCCTAATATTGAAGCCACCTATAGAACCTTGGGTAAATTACTGAATCTCTTGAGACTTTTTTGTTATTCTTTGGACATTTCACAGTTGTGTCTGACTCTGTGACCCCATCTAGGGTTTCTTGGCAAAGACACTGGAGTGGTTTTACCATTTCCTTTTCCAGCCCATTTAATAAATGAAGAAACTGAGACAAATAGGGTTAAGTGCGTGCCCTAGGACACATAGCTAGTGAGTGTCTGGAGCTGGATTTGAACTCAGGGCTTCTTGATTTCAGGTCTGGCACTCTATCAACTGAATTACCTAGCTGCCCCTTTTTGGGACTACTTACTTCATCTATAAAGTGAGGTTGGACTTGAAGGTGTTGTGAAAGGAGCCCTAGATTTTGGAGTCACAAGTCCCGAGTTCAAATCTAAATCTCTTACTACCTGTTTCATTTCGAAGACGTCACATTCCTTTCTTGGGCCTCATTTTCCTCATCTGTTAAATGAAGGGATTGAACTAAGCATCTCAGAAGGTCCTTTTAGCTCTAAATCTCATGGTTTTATTCATTCCAGATTGTATATCCCTCCCACCCCACCTTTAAATGGATATTTTGTGAAAAACAATATTGGAGCGGCAGCATGGTGTGGGGGATAGAACTGGCCTCCAGAGTCCAGAAGAATTAGGTTCAAGTTCTGTCTCGGGGACATGTTGTGCTTGGTAATCTGGGCAAGTCATTTGACCTCTTAGTGACCCAGGCAACTCTAAGCGTTTAGATGCCACTACAGCAGCTGATTGGCATTGGTAGAAATAGTTCTAGAATTCTCTCCACGGATGGAATCATAGACGTGGACTAAACCCCCTCCTACCCACCCCTAAGCCCCTAGAGAAGAGGAGGCCACCCACGAAACTTGCTCAATAACTGTTTAGATTTTAATTGATTTCACTGGATGAAGAATCATAGCTTTTCAGCCACTCCAAGTCCCCCCTGGGATTCTTTCGTCTCATTCCATTTTCTTCTTATATGGTCATTTGTGGTTGCTCAGTCTTTCAGTTGTGCCCTACTCTTCTTGGCAGAGATATTTGAGTGGTTTGCCATTTCCTTCTCAACTTCCAGTTCATTTGACAGGTAAGGAAACTGAGGCAAAGAGCATTAAGTGACTTGCCTAGAGTCACACAGCTAGGAAATGTCTGAAGCCACATTCGAAGTCCAGGCTTCTTGATTCCAAGCAGGGTTCTCTATCCACCCCACCACCTACCTGCCCCTTATATGGCCATACCTTGCTTTACAAAAAAAAATGGCTATCTTTTGTTTTTCTGTCACCTTCATTTCCCAAATCCAATCATTCATCAGCTGAATCTTGTGACTATACAACATTCCACACGCATCACTCATGGTTCCTCCTTCTCTTACCTCCCTCCCTCCCTCCCTTTTGTAAATGGAATGGAAAAGTGTTTATTCAAAGTTTGGGATGGGTTAAGCACCAGGGATGAAGCACAACCCTGCCTGCCCTCGAGGAGGTCCCATTCTACCAGCACGTGAGGAAGAGAGGGAGGAAAAGAAGGAGGCGCCTTGTCTTGACTGGGCTTCTGGGACATTGTAAGTGCAGGCATCCAGTGACAGGATTTTGTCCTTTCCATTTACATTGTTGCAATCATCGATACGGTGCTTTTTAACAAATTGCTGTCTACTAATGTGGTGAAAAGACATTTCATTGTTTTTGAACCCTGGCAAAATCCCTTCCCAAAATGACTCTTTAAGCTCTGAATCAAAGTTTCCCCTGTGTGTAGGCAGGTCTTATCTGTCAATGAGTGTGCAAACAAGGACGGCTTCTTTTTGAGGGCGTTCACTAAGTTTGATTCACACTTGGCCTTGTGCACTTTCATAGGCATTCTTACTCCCTCCAAGACTTATCAGACTGTTGCAACCTTCTTCTTTCATTCAAAAGTCTAGGGTAATTTTAATAATATTTCTAGAACATATTTTCCATGATATTCAATATTTCTATAATGTTACATTTAATAACATTTCTATAACATATATAACATAACATTTAATATTTCTATAATATTTAGTATATAACACTTAATAATATTTCCAAAATATATTTGATGTAATAATTAATATTTCTATAATATATTTAATATAAACTTTAATGTTTCTATAACATTTAATATAGCATTGAATTCTTTCTTTAACATAGTTAACATAACATTTAATAACATTTCTATAACATATCTAATATAACACTTAATATTTCTGTAACATGTTTAATATACCAATAATATTTCCAAAATATATTTAATGCAACACAATATTTCTATGACACATGTAACATAACATTTACTGATATTTCTATAACATATTTAATATAGCATTTAATAATATTCCTATAACATATTGAACATAGCATTTAATAATATTTTAAAACATATTTAACATAACACTTGATAACATAACACTATGACATATTTAACATAACATTTAATAACATTTCTATAACATATCTAATACAACACTTAATATTTCTATAACATGTTTAATATAACATTTAATAATATTTCTATTTCCAAAATATATTTAATGCAACACTTAATATTTCTATGACATTTAACACATTTAATATTTCTACAACCTATTTAATAATATTTTTAGATCGTTGAATATAGCATTTAATGATATTTCTTTAACCTATTTAACATAACATTTAATATTTCTAGAACATTTTAATATAACATTAATAATATTCCTATATTATATTTAGTATACCAGTTAATATTTCTAGAACACATTTAATATAACAATATTTCTAGAACATATTTAATATAACATTTGATAATATTTCTATAATGCTTGAAAATCTATACTTTTTTTTAAGTCCTGTGACATAGGGAGTCTAAAATATTACTTACATATTACAAAAGAGAAGACTGAGTTTCAGAATGGGGAAGTGACTTGACCACAGTCACACACAACAGATAAATGACAGTTATGGAATCAGGTCTCCTGATTCAAGGTCTACTGCTCTTTCTGTTGCTTTTTCCCTTTCAGCAAAGTTGGTCCTCCCCTTCCTACCTGAGACTATGCATTATCTTCAGCAAATACTTATTAAGCAGCTACACACTTTGTGCCAGGCACTGTGCTAGGTTCTGAGGATACAAAGCCAGTCTCTTCTCTCAAGGGGCTCCTGTTCTCATGGAGGAAAGAACCTGCAGACAACTCTGTACCAATAAGCTAGCTGGGGGATAAGAGGGAAATGAGCAAGAGAGGGGAAGGCCCTAGAATGAAGGGGATCAGGAAAGGCTTTGGGTCGAAGGTGGGATTCTAGCTGTGTCTTTTTGTATATGCATGTTTCCCCAGACTGTTCATTTTTGTAAGTGAGTGATCTTAGAAAGCCAACTCCCTCCCTAAACAAAACCTCAAGGAAACAAGTGAAAACTGGGATGCTTCCAGCTGCATTCTGACTCCATCAGTTCTTTCTCTGGAGGTGGAGCGCATTCTTTGTCCCAAGTCCCTCGGAATTGTCCAGGATCTTTGTATCGGTTAGCTTTGTCTTCAAAGAAGTTGGGAGGTGGAGCCCAGGAAGGAGAACATTCCAGGTATGAGGCACTGCCAGTGAAAATGCCTGGAGTTGGGTGATAGAGTGTCTTGTTTGAGGAACAACAAGGCCAGTGTAATTGGAGCTCATGCTAACGTGTAAGAAGACGAGAAAGGTGGGAGATGGGGGAGGGTAGATTCTGAAGGGCTTCGAATGACCAAGGATTTTCTATTTGATCCTGGCGTTCACAGGGAACCCCTGGAATGTATAGAGAGGTGGGGGGGCATCACCCTGACAGCCAGAGAGAGGATAGGTGTTAGGGAGAGATTCGTGGCAGGGCTGGCTCTTTCTCCTCCCTCTTTACCATCTCTCTGCCAGGCCTAAGCTCTGAGCCTGGCTTCTCCGGATCCATTGACTTCTGCCTCAGTCTTGGCTGAAAAGAGCTCTCTCTGACCTCAGTGATTGATTGTGTCTGCTGCTTTTATCTTTGGCTTCTCAGGATCATGCATCTAGAGCTGGAAAGCAGCTCAGAGGCCGTCTGGTCCAACCCCCTTGTTTTAAAAATGAGATCCTCGGATTCAAGAGAAATGAAACAAGGTCACAGAGGGAATCAATAACCAAGGCAGGACTTGAACTCACTTCCTCAGTTGTGGGTCTTTTTTAAAAACCTTTATGTTCTGTCTTAGTATCAGTTCTAAGACCGCAGAGCGCCAAGGGCTAGGCAATTGGGATTAAATGACTTGCCCAGGGTCACACAGCTAGAGTGTCTGATTTGACCCCAGGTTCTCCTGACCCCAGGTCTAGCGATCTATCCACTAGGTAACCCAGCTGCCCCTCACTTCCCCAGTTTCTAGGAGGTAGTGCCCTTTTCTCTATGTCCCACAGCTCTTTAATCCCTTTGTCCCTTTAGTTCTAACATCCACTGTAGAAAATACAGGTAATGGAGGGCACCAGGGAAGTTAAAATAAAATAGTTATGGGTACGCACACTGGGTTTTAGGAGAGACGACCAGGATAAGGAGTTCACTGGATTTATCACAGGAATGGCAGTTGGTCTTAACTGTCACCCTGCTCTCCCTAAGCCAGAGTCTAGAAACAAGCAGGCAAGGTAAAAGGGGTTTATCAGATTTAATTATGTTTAACTAAAAGGTGGGAAAGGGATTTCTATACTTAAAATCTAAAGGGCAAAACCACAGGGCAAAGGGAGGACTTATTTCTACACTAATCTAAGTGATCTAACAGGCAGGGCCCAAGAAGCAGTGCGGTCTCTGGGAGCTGATTCAAGCCTGGTACCAGCCAGCCTTGAGTAGCACAGCTATGGATCAGAGGGGTGGCTTTGAGGGCTCTCACAGTTTTCCAAAGAGCTTCACAGGATGCCAAAATCCTAGATGGTCCAAGATATCCAAGAAGAGTGAGTGAACTTGAGGTGCTGTCCACCAGGTCTCAAACTCCTCCTCTGCTTGGTTCTGCTCTGTAGGTCTTCTCCTCTTGCTGGAAATCCACCTCCACTCAGGATCCCAAGGAAATCAGGAAGCAGGGTCTGAGATCTCCCTGGGCTGGCAGCAGCTTGCCCACCACTAATGGAGTCTCTCAGGGCACACACACTTCTTCCTCCTTCATTCTATCCTAGAATGCTCCAGGCTTCCTGCTAGGTCAACCTTAATTCTTAATTAATTACTACCTAATCTTTCTCACAACAGTTCCTAGGAACATAGAACATGTATACGGTAATATATAAAACAGCACACACATACATCTTAAGTAGACAACACAAAGCAGTACTAGAAGGGAGGGTACTAGTACCTGCATGGACCAGGAAAGACCTTGTGCAGAAGGAAGCATCTGAACTGAGTTTTGAGACAAGGCCTTTCAAGAGGCAGAAAAGAGGAGAAAGAGCATCCTAGACATGGGATACAGCCAGTGCAAAAACATAGAGGGGAGAGATGGAGTGTCAAGTATGAATAACTGCAAATGACCCTGTGTGGCTTAACTAAAGAGTACATGGAGAAGAGTAATGTTTAAGAGGTTCAGAAAGGTAGGAGGAACTTTAAATGCCCCAAAGAAGGGTTATTTTTTTTTATCATAAGGGTAATAGGGAGTCAAGGGAGTATATTGGGGGAGGGAGGATTGACTGGTCAGACCTACCTTTAGAAAAATCCCTTTAATTCTGAGAAAATGATATTTCTGTCTATAATGACACCCAGTGAGTAAATGTTGGGAGTCAGGTCTCCCTATTTCCCATGTTGTAATACAGCTTAATGAAACTTATGCAGGAACAACATGTTTAAAGTAGTTGTTCAACAAGGTAAACCACCTGTCAGTCTATTTTTATGCAATGAACACCCATCAACAACTTTAGATACTGGTCTGCATCAAGAATGAATAAATGTCAGGTCAGAATAAGTAGTCATGTTGCCTCAGGCTCAGAACTTTGGAAGAAGTCACATGGAGACCAATTCTCTTGAAAACCCAGATCTGGAAAAATGAATGAACTAAATGGATCAGTAGTCCTTTGCCCTCAGAACTAGCTTTTGCAAGCTAAAATTTCCAGTCTTCTAGAAGAATTCATAAGCATATCAAGGAGGTTATATTCTGGCCCAATTTTGGCTCAGATCATTGCATTGTTAACCTTTATCGATCTGGATATCGTCACCTTCCTCTCTGGTCTTGTTGCGTTGTGCAGGGTTATGCTAGAGAACCTGACCTTATTTTAATGTTTCAAGGAAGTTCCTTTCCATTTAAACTACCCAGACTATCAAAAGATAGATAGGCTAATTTGTATACTAGGTGCCTACATTGTATTTTTAATTGATTCCAAGTGTTCCTCCCTACGCCTAATTGTAGAATATCAAACTAAATTTAAGTGTGTTAAAAGATGTTTATGAAATATCAGATAGATTATTAAAAGATCAAGGGGGCAGAAAGGGGATTATATAGACCATAGATATAAAGCTTAGATTGTAGATTAGAGGACTAGAAGTCATTTAATCTGAAGACCATATGTTTCAATTAGGAGACCGAGACCCATTTTATAGTTGAGGAAACTGAGGCAAATGGAGATTAAGTGACTTCTCCCTAGAGCTAAACAGCTAGCACATGTCTGAGGCCAGATCTGAACTTTCTAAATCCAAACTCAGCTCTCTATCGACTGGACCATTTTGTTGTTTCACTAATTATTTCAGTTGTGCTCAACTCTTTGTGACCCCATTTGGGGTGTTCTTGGCAAAGATACTAGAGTGGTTTGCCGTGTCCCTCTCCAGTTCATTTTACAGATGAGGAAACTGAGACAAACAGTGTTAAGGGACTTGCCCAGGGTCACAATTGTCAGAGGCCAGATTTGAACTCAGGAAATTGAGATTTTGGGACTCCAGGCTTAGTGCTTTGATGTGCACTATAGTGCCACCTAGCTGCCCACTGGGCCATATAGGGGCTTGTTTTAGTCCTTTTGAATGTGCTCTCTGACATTCAATTTTATAGCTCTTGGAAATCTCAATGTAGGATAGAAAATGGGATGAATTCTGAGACGTGAGTTTTAAAATTCCTGTCAGAGCAATCCGTATAGAACTCCTTTAATCATTTTTAAAATCCTGGTTTTAATTAAAACTGGCATTTTCAAGACTTTCATGTTTTAATAGGTGGTTTTTCATAAGTTCTCTGGCCCCTCAATCTGGTCATGAAACTCCAAATTGAACCCAGACCTCTGCTGATAGATACACAATCTACCTCATGTGGGAGGCAGTGCAAAGAATACAGGATTTGGAATCAGAGGACGTAGATTCAAACCCAAATTCTACTACTCTTACAGGAGTGACCTTGGGCAAGTCCCTTCAACTCTTTGAGACTGTTTCCTCCTCTGTAAAAAGGCTGAACTATATGTCTTTTTTTTTAAGAAGGAAGGAAAGAAATCTTTATTATGCATCTACTATGTACCAGGCACAATGCTAAGAACTTTGGCTCGTATGACTTGGTCTCAGGTCCCATCTCTGCCACTTAATTGGTGCAGGTGGCACAGTGGTTTGAGGGGTGGACTTGGAATCAGGAAGATCTGGGTTCAAAGCCTCCGATGTTGCCTCTGTAACTCTGAGTAAGTCATATAACTGCTGTCTGCCTCATTTTCCTCAATCATAAAATGGGGTCAATAGCAGCACCTACCTCCTAGGGTTGCTGGGAGGATCAGATAATATTTGTGAAGTAATTTTCAGAGCTTAAGGCATTTATATAAAGTCTCTTATTATTATCACTGCCTTCATCATCATCATTTGCTGGCCTTGAGCAAATTGCCTAACTTCTGTAAGTCACAATTGCCTCATCTGTAAAACTGGGGAGTTGACCGAGCTCTCTCAAGCCCTTTCTAGCTCTAAGTCTGTGAGCCTGACATGCCTAGGCTAGTACTCAGGTCCTTTCTAGGGCAATGGGACATGCCAGATATTGTGCTCCCCAGACACAGCCCGAGATTACTCTGGGTCATCTCCTTGCCTCAATGAGAGCATGGAACAGAACTTTCCAAGAAGGCAGAGAAGAAAAGACCAGAGAAAAGGAGAAAGGAGAATAATAGAGACTGAATTGAGGGAAACTTTCTGTAAAGTACTCTTTTTCAACATGGTTAAGTGGGTCAAATACTGATATTTGCTCTAGGCACCAGTTAAGCAAATAATAGGTGGCCTCATCTTTAATGGCCAAAGACCAGGGCTGAAGAAGTCCGTGCACTCTTAGAAAGCACACTCACTGTCTAGCCAGTGGCCTAACCCGGAAGCCGGCTTGCTTAAATCAGAAAAGGCATGATCACCCTCATCTCCGCTCAGCCAGGGAATACAGTGGCATTTTGGAAGGTTTCCCCATTATCTTTGAGCTCTTATCAGCTCCTTTCCTTTCACTGGAGAGCTTACAATTTGAATAGCTCTTTACAGGTAGAGCCTAATGGTTGAGAAGATAATAAATAAGTAATGAGGTAATTTATAATTAGGCACTTGGGAAATATTACTGATTCCTGGTAATTAACAGTGAAAACTCAAAGTCCTCAGCTAGAGACTCTTTTTGCATTTCCCATATCCCAATAATGCAAGGTCAGCTGTGGCACTGGCCAACGTGATTTGATGTGCCTGCTACTTAGCTGAATAAAGAGATGGCAAATACTCTTTTTTTCTTTCTTTATGGGAGTGAATTTTTCTTTTTTTTTTTTTTTTTTGTCCCATCAAGGCAGTTAGTTCTTCCCAGAAAAATGGAAGCATTCACCACTTGCCTTGTGTAACTTTTTGTTTAAACATACCTTAGATATTTATCAAGTGACTGATGGGTATGGAAGAAGAGGGCTGGATGCCTCCTCGCCTAAACGGGGTCCAAACTGCCATTCTGAATGGCTGCTCATCACGTCTCGGGGCAAAGAGGGGGGGGGGAAGGCAAGGCCTGACCTCGGGACCCCCTGATGGCTAATGTGGCAGGAGCATCTGCTCAAGCCATAACCAAACAAGTTCAGCAGCAGGGATTCTGAAATCATTCTCCACTGGAGTTCAGCATGTGAGGCTAGTGACGCTGCATGTTTTGCTGGGCATAAGAGTTGTGAATAATCTTGTGAGTTCAATCTAATTTTTATTTTCTTCTCTATTATCCTCATTAAGGTATTCAGTTGTAGGCACTTCCTGTTTGCTTCCTCTGAAATGACACCTCTACAGTGCTCAGGGGGATAATCAATAGAACTTGGGAATCTCTGAGTTCAAGTGGATCCCTGGGCAAGGGGCAAGGGCAGGCAAGACAAAGCCACATGGTCCAGGGTGGTCAACATAGCTAATGATGGTCCCTGGGGGCCGGACGTTGGAATAGGATTTTTCCATAAAGGCAGTATGATCAGAGAGTGAGAAGATGGAACCAGACAGGAGGCCACTGAATGAACGCAGTCCAATAATCCATGGTGAAATCTCATCACAGATGAAGTTTATGAAATAGCAAGAAAAGAACAATTCATTTGGGGGTTTTTATTTATAACTCACTGAAAGTGGAACAGCAATGAATGCCTTTAATGTGTTCCCCCACCTTTTTTTTTTCTTTCTCCCTCTTCTAAGCCCCAGAAGAAGAAGGAGGAAAACCTTTCCAGTGTCCAATATGTGGTTTGGTCATAAAGCGGAAGAGTTACTGGAAACGGCACATGGTGATTCACACCGGGTTAAAAAGTCACCAGTGCCCTCTCTGTCCATTCCGGTGTGCCCGCAAGGACAATCTCAAATCTCATATGAAGGTAAGCCTTCCCTTAACAGGACTGCAGGGTGGGGAACTCCTAAGACCACACACACACACACACACATACATGTGCACACACGCACACTCTCTCTCACACACACATACACACACAGGCACACATCAGATCCTCTATGATATATTAACCATGGAAACTAAACAAAACTGAGTGAACTATCGGTAGCTCTTTCCTCAGGAGTTCAGACATTTTTTAAACAAGGGAAATGTAGACCAGATATGCTATATGTAAAAGGTAGAAGAGGAGAAGATTTAGGAAGATCCCATTTTTTATTTTATTTTATTTTATTTTATTTTATTTTTACATTTTTTCCCATAGTTCCATGATTCTCATTGTCTCCCTCCCCTCTTCCCTCCTGCCTCCCAGAGTTGGACAAGCAATTTCCCAGGTTTATACATATATTAAGATCAAACTCTTTAAGACTTTAAAGAAGAAAAAATCATTTTTAAAGCCACGACTTCCAAGGCAAGAAGTGTCTTCCCACGTCCAAATCATGACATGGACCCTTTTCCCATGGCGGGGACAATGAGCCAAACTTGCTTCATTTCAAAGCAAGGGTCGTCTGGGGGAAAGATAAACACCTGAGTCACTGTCCTGAGAAAGCTTGGGAAAGAGCAAGCAAGAAAGAGGGAGAATCACACAGGCCCCCAAGGAAACAGTGAATCAGCAAGTTGAAATTAAAAATTCCCCCAGAGGAGCTTCAGAGAGGGAGCTTTTCACTTGTGGCTTAAGGGAAAAACCCTGGTTATGTCTGTCCCTTTCACCTATTGCTGTTATCCTTTAAAAGGCTGCATCCCCAGGTGAGGACCAAAAGGGGTAGTGAAGGGGAGGAGCTGGGCTTGTTGAGTATCCCATGAACAGAGGAAATGAGTAGCCCTACTGATCAGCGATGCCTTTGGGATCAGTTAGTAACCACCAACACAAGCAACATTTCTCAGTTGCCTCAGGTGTGCAGAGTATGCCCTGGATGCAGCTTTTTGTTTTTACACCTTTACCTTTCATCTTAGAATCAATACTGTGTATTGGTTCTAAGGCAGAGGAGCAGCAAGGGCTAGGCAATGGAGGTTAAGTGACTTTCCCAGGGTCATACAACTAAGAAGTATCCGAGTCCAAATTTGAACCCAGGACCCAATTCTCAATCCACTGAACCATCCAGCTGCTCCCCAGTACATAGTTTTGATAAGATGTTCCCTCAAAGAGCTCCTGGTCTAATAGAGCCTGTCTAGTCACAAAGCATTGGGGATTCTGTTATGGTGCCCAGGGCAAGGCTACAGAGAACTGAATTCAGTCTTTTTCTATTCAGGTGTGTGATCTCGAAAGGTTAGTTGGTTGTACATCTAATTTTTTTAGCCACGTCCCCACCACCAAGTGGCGATCATTATAAGCATGATCATAAACAATCCATGTGAGATTAAACTAATTAAACTGGATAGGGATGGATGGTGTGATTCATTAATTTTCTGGAGATCTCAAAGATAAGGTATGGTGCAGAGTTAAGAGCCCTGTGCTAAGAATGAAGAGGCCTGGGTTCTAATTCCAGCCCAGGTAGCTCACTCCCACTGGCTTAATTTCCTAAAAACTGTGGGGCAATAGGTAAGGTGATCTCTGAGGCTTTTCTTTTCAGAAAACCTCTTTATTTTAGATTTTCTTGTTGCATACCTTTCTCAAATTTATTAATCTTCTGCTATGCAAGCAAGCTCAGTATATTAAAATAGAATGGAAGCATTGATTCAAGATCCAACAGGACCTTAGAATCATTGCCCTGAATATCAGTGGTCCTTGTTCTAACAGCGAAGCTATGAAAGTTACTCGTGATAGGGCTGAATGGGGTCTGACCTTAGGACGTGGGGGAACACTGTAGGCATAGTTTACCCAGCTTTTAGCTGAACATTTGACAGGTCTCTGGTCAACTGCCCCGGTAGAGATGGGTAGATTTAGAAAGGAGAGAGTGGCTGGATTCAAAGTTTCATTGTTTGTGATTTAGCATCATCATGGAAGGGAAGTCTTCAGTGGAATTTCCCAGTTACCCATCATTGTTCCTATGTTATGTAACGTTTGTTAACAGTGATGTAGATGAAAGCACAGAAGGCAAGCTAATCAGATTTGCAGATGATACCCAACTTGGAAGCCTGGCTAATGGATTGGTGACAGAGCCAAGGTCCAAAAAGATCTTGATCAATACAACATGGAGGAGTCGTGGTTAACGAGCAGTTCCTCACAAAATAATCTGGATTTAGTGAACTCTTGGCTCAACATTAGTCAATAATATGAGACTATGGGCCCCCTCCCCAAGCTAATGTCTATGTTAATAAGAAGGTCATAATGTCCAGGACTAACGTGGTGATGGTACTTACTACTGGCCGGACCATATAAGGAGTAGAACATTCAGTTCTATGACCACATTTTAAGAAGGACATTGAAAATATGTCTGAATGCTCTTCAGAGGACGATAGGATGTCAAAGGGCTTCAAGGACCTGCCACATGAATACTGGTTAGGAAGAATTCCAGGAGTATCTAAAATCCTTGGTGGTGAGGCAGATTATGTTTTGTAATGTCTTTAACACCTAACAAGGGGGCAACCAGGTGACTCAGTAGACAGGGCACTGGGTCTGGAGTCAGAAAGATCTGAGTTCAAATATGGCTCAGATACTTAACTGGCTTTGTGACCCCGGGCAAGTCTACTGGAGAAGAAGATGGCAAACCACTCTAGTACCTGAAAGAAAACCCAGGACTAGTATTGGCGTGCTATGGCCCACTGGGTCACAAAAACTTGGACATGACTGAAATGACTGGTACTTAACAGGGTGTCTGGAATGGTCCATGTTATACGTCTTTTGATATAAGTTTAATTGAGATCAGGATATATGCCCTGGAAAAGAGAAGTCTTAGGGAGACTAGGTGTGAGACCTGTGTTCAAGTGAGTGAAGTTTTGCCATATCGAAGAGAGGAGAGATGTTTTTTCTACTTGGCTTTGTTCAGCAAAACAGTGAGCAGGGTATGGAAGTCGTGAAGGAGCAAGTGTAGGCTTGATCCTGACAAATAGAGCTGTCCAAAAGTAGAATGGCTATCTTGGGAGGATGTGGAATCCTTCTTCACTTGAGGTCTTCAATTTAGCCCATAATCCACTATGTTTTAGAGGGGATTCTAGCCTGATGCAAGTATTCCACTGAGTCATGGCTTTGTTCCCTGGTATCCATGGACCCCCAAAAGCATGATTTCAGGGAATTCCCAAACTTAGATGGTGGGAAAATAACACCTTTGTTTTCGCTAACCTCTAAATGAAATCTAACATTTACTTCAATCACTTATCCACATTATTCCAAGAAGGGGTCCATAGGCTTCACCAGACTGTCCAGGGTGTCAAGGACACCCAAAAGGTGAAGAGTCCTTGCACTAGATAGTCTCTGAGAGATCTTCCAACCCTGAGGTTCTGAAATTTCCCAGCAGACCCCAGAAGCTGTTGTTATAAGATCCAAACCACAAATAACCTGAGCTTGTTTTTCAAACCTCTTGCTTCTTTATCCTAAAAAGTGAGATGCTCTTCCCCACCCTGCATCTGGGTAATAGAAGGTTCTGCGCAGTTGACCGGTACAGTACTTCATGTGTCAAGATTCCCTTCCCTCCTCAAAGCCATGAAGCTCAGATTTTAAATGTGCACAGTGCGGATTGCCTTAGAGAGAACTGGCTTGCCGGAAGTGTCTGTTATCACGCAGACTCCTTTTAGCTGCCGTGTAGTATGCTGTGCTGAGAAATGAGATCTAGCTAATTTAAAGCATTGGTTAAGCAGGAAGCTTGACTCTGGCCCAGCAACCTGGGAGCCTTGCCTCAGCCCAAGGTCACTTAAACAGCCTATTTATAAATCTGGAGTTTTAATAGAAAGGACTATTGACCCTGAAACTATAGGAAGATGTGGCGAGTGTCTTGACGAAGCAGACGGACTCCAGGCTATGACAGAGCTGCAACTGAGAGCAGCAGGGTCTGTGTAGGTCAGGGGGACTTTGAATGCTCTCAGAAAAAAAGTCAATAACTGGTACAATAAAGCAATTCAAACTCTTGGGCTCTTAACCTGGTAGGCTGCAACTCATTTGGTTTTTTGCTAAGAACATGGTAAAGGGACATGAAAATTTACTCCCATAAAATGGAACACTCTTTCTTTCCCTTGCCTCCTATTCCTCTCCAGCCACCTTTTGAAGGATCTATTTAGAAATATTTCTTGTTTTCTTGGGATTATTTCCCATCTTCATTAAGTGATTTTGCAACTTTCCTAGATGAATGGGCCCCAGGGAAGCAACTTGATAGTCTCCTAAGTTAAAACCAAACCTCATAAAAGGAGAGCTGCAGAGATCATCGGAGCAGTAGTTTATGGAGGTGCCATTTTCTTCTCCCCTTTTGCAGATGAGGAAACTAAGGCAGGGAGAGGTTAGTAAGTTTTATATATATATATATATATAT
>NC_058135.1:127334681-127356078 GCF_016433145.1 Gracilinanus agilis
AGATGTCTCTCTCTCTCTCTCTCTCTCTCTCTCTCTCTCTCTCTCTCTCTCTCTCTCTTTTTCTTTTTTTTTTTTTTGGATTCCAGTCTATTGCTTGTTTGTCCAGATCACACAACTACCCCAACAATTTGGCCCAAATCTCCACAATTGGCAGTTTCTGCTCAAGGGAGGGCCAGTACTGAAATAGCAAGGGTGTTACAGGTCAGGACTGAAGTACATTGGCAAAGATGAATGGGGGAGCTTACAAGCTTACATAGCACCTGCCAGCATTAAGCCTGGCTCAGGCCAATGCAATTATTTCCTCACTTTCTCAAGCACTAAATTTGCCCACGACAGGAGAGGGGAAAGAGTTCCCTGGAACCTCTTCAGGTAGCATACATGGTGGATTAGAATCAGATGCAGTGGTCTGCATTCTATTCATATGCCATACGTTGGAGTCTGAGGCTTAGTTCTACTCCATTTGGAAAAGTCTGCTTCTGCAAGAGATTTAAAATAAATGGGCAGAGACAGACTCTGAGTCAGAAATTCCAGCTTCTAGTTCCATTCTACGTGGATTTTTATGTGGGTGATTTGGGGGTAAAACACGTATGTTTGTGTCTAAATTTCTTCTTTGATGAAATGGGATTACTGCAGTGGAATTATTTCCCACACATCCCCTTTCCTGCTTTTTTCTTGCTCCTTCCTTCCTTCCTTTGATCCTTCATTCCTTTGTTCCTTCATTCCTTCCTTCCTTTCTTCTTTCCTTCCTTCATTCCTTCCTTCCCTCCCTATTTCCTCCCTCTTCTCTTCTGTTCTCCCTCTCTCCTTTCATTCCTTCTCTCCATTCCTTCCTGCCTCTCATCCTCCCTCCTTTCCCTTTTCCAATTAAAGAAATCAAGATATGGGTATTTCCTCCATTGGTGCTATATACCCTGGCACCTTGTGGGTGGCTTGTAGTCTCCTAGAGTTGCCTGGGACACTGAGGGGTTAAGTGGTTTAATCATGGTCATATACAGCTAGAGTCTGTCAGTCAATATTTGAACCCAGGTCTTCCTAAGCTCTCTAGCCACTATATTGTGTTTCTCATTTTTACATCCTTCAAAACTGTGATATAGGTCATAGAATCAGAGATTTAAGCCTGGAAGGACATCTATGGCAATCCCTCATTTCACATGTGAGAAAACAGAGATGCAGCAAAGTTAAATGACTTACCCAGGCCATTTAAGTGTAGACCTCTCTAGGACCATCCCTCATCAAGTCCAGCTCTCTGATTTTAGTTTAGTATTTAAAACTTTGATGCCTTTTTCCAATGAATCCCTTTGCCCTCAGCTATAGTGATCCTTCCCTTGTAACAAAGTTTTCCAATTCCCTGGTTTTGCAGAAAAGGAAACTGAGTCCCAAGGACATAAAGTAGCTTGCCTATGGTACCACAGCTAGCCAGTGGCAAAACTGGGCCCAGAACCTATCTCTCTTAACTCTTTGTCCAATGCCTTTCACTATGAAGAGTGTTTCGAAAATTGATGAGATTCTATTTGCAAAGCACACAGAAGTCTCTAGGTGAAAAGTGTTCTCTAAATGCAAACTATTATTGTTGTCAGGGAAATTAATTGACAAGGTACCTATGCTGACCCTAGTTAATTATTATGTAAATGGGATAGTTTGTTGGGTTTATGATTATTTATTGCTATAAGATTACCAACTGGGATTAGATGCTTAGATGGCCTGGTCGATTCAGTCAAAAATGAGCTTAGATTGAGAACAGTAAGGAACATTAGAAGTCATTTAGTCCAATTCCCTCATCTTAGAGATGAGTGACTTTCCCAGGATCACATAAGTGGTAGAACTGGGATTTTAATCAGAGTGAGGCAAGAGATTTATGTTCTGTGTTTCTAAATTAGGTGATTGATGACTTTGGAGTTAGAAGACCTGAGATCAAAACTCACTTCTGATGTTATTAATCTATATGACTTGGAATAAGTCTCTTAAACTCTCTGGACTTGTTTCCTTATCTGAGAATCGAGCAGGTTGAACTAGATACGACTTCTGAATTTCCTTCCACCTCTAAATTTATGATCTTATCAACCCAGGTCACTGGATTTCAAATCCAGAGCCTTTCCCACTATTTCATGATGCTTCTAGGGAAGCAAGGTGGTATAGTCGAAATCAGGCTGGACCTAGAGTTAAGAATCAAATTCAACACTGGCCTCAGACATCACTTACCCCTGTTTGCCTCAGTTGCCTCATCTGTAAAGAATGAGCTGGAGAAGGAAATAGCAGGTCTACTCCAGTATCTTTGCCAAGGAAACCCCAGATGAGATCAGAGAGTTCAACATGACCGAAAGGCTGACAGCAACAACATATGAGGGTTTTGTTAAAGAGTGGTTTGCCGAAAACCCATCCTCCTGATTCTACGAGTGGGCTCCGTAACTTCCTCAAGCTCACTTTGGGTGTAGGGGTTATTGTCCTTCTTGTGAAGACCCTAGCTATGACGTGCTTAGGGTTTTATTTTATTTCCCTGGTGTTATTGTTTGAACTGTAGAAGAATGCTTTGTAGATGTTTTAGAATTATGTATTGAGACTTAGTTTATAAATGTGTCATGGGTGTTCCTCCCCTTCCTGCCCCTCCACTCCCCCCACCCACCCATTCCTCAGGTTCATCAACACCAGGACCGAGGCGAGACCTTCCAGTGCCAGCTCTGTCCTTTTACCTCCTCCCGTCACTTTAGCCTGAAGCTCCACATGAGATGCCATCAGCACTTCCTGAGGACAGAAGCCAAGGTGAAGGAGGAGATCCCAGAAACAGACGTCAAGGGGTCCCCACAGCTCAGTGAGAGTGCTTGTCTGGGACAGCAAAGAGAAGGAGTGGGGACCGAGTTAGTGGGGACTCCAGTCATGTCTAGAACTCCAGAAAGGACTA
Organism: Gracilinanus agilis; assembly: GCF_016433145.1. NCBI lineage: Eukaryota > Metazoa > Chordata > Mammalia > Didelphimorphia > Didelphidae > Gracilinanus > Gracilinanus agilis. The sequence continues at coordinate 127,337,578 of NC_058135.1, forward strand.
GCCAGAGCAGTGCTGGGATTCCACCTTTGTTGGTCAAGGAAGAACCCAAGGAAGATAATGGCTTGTCCCCTTCTTTTACCCTGAATGTTGCGGATAGACCCATGAACAACACAAAATTGAAAGACACCTCAGACTACGTAGCCAACACTGCATCAGCGTTGTTCAGCCAAGACATCTCTGTGAAGATGGCGTCGGACTTTCTCATGAAGCTGTCAGGTAAATGAGTAGGGTGATGCTCCTCTGCTGTGTTCTCTCTTTCTCTCTTCCTGCCTCCTTTCTCGTTGGGCCTCTGAGACACATCTCCTCCCTTCTAAGCGCTCCAATGATTTGGGATTAGGCTTTCCCTAGTCAGTTAAAGAAAGGGTTTTGTTTCTCTTTTCCATTTTTCTTTTCTTTTGCATTCTCTCTCTCTCTCTCTCTCTCTCTCTCTCTCTCTCTCTCTCTCTCTGTGTGTGTGTGTGTGTGTGTTTAAGGTGATCATAATGACATTGGGAGCCAAAGCTTTGCCTTGGTCCCGGGCCAGATGCTCATTGTGACCTTGGGTTTCCCATTTACCTTCTCCCTGCTTTGAGTTCTGTAAAATGCCTGGGTGGAATGTATCTGATTTCATCTGTTCTTTGCTATCTCCATTTTAAAGGCATCTCAGGACAAAGAAATACAGATTAACATTAGGTAGTGTAGATTTTTTTTTTTTAATGTGGGGACACCAGAAAGGTTTCCAAAGAAATTCTGAAAGCATGTTACTCTTTTTCATTGACTCCCCTCGCCTGTAGCAAATTATACAAGGGTTTCTTTTTCTCTTTGTCACCATTTTTTTTTTTCTCCTTCAGCCTGTTTTGTGATTATTCAGAGGTTAAGCAGTGGTACCAAGATGGGGAGAGGGGAGTGTTTTTGCTGACTCCATTGTTGGTTCGCCAGGGCACGTGGTGAGGTTGCTCAGCAGCTTATGAAGTTTTTTTAAACTAAGATTTTAAATTTTAAAGGCAATGTGGAGGGTGGGGAAAGGTCGGTTGAGAATTGGTTCTGTCTTTCACTGAAGATGGCAGTCCCCAAGATGATTTCCAAATGCCATTTCAGCTCTTTGGAGATTGACAATACCCTTTTAAATGGAGAATAATTGGTCACCGCCTTTCTTTAAGGGGATGTGAGTTGCATTTTACTAAATGTCACTGCCAGGTGAATTTGAGGTTCGGTTTCACTTGTGCTTCCCTTTGCTCAGTGAGACTTCAGTCGGGTCTTGTGGAATGGCTTCATGTCCTCATCGCCCCTGATCTTGCCTCTCAGGGGAGTGTTCTAAGACTTACCCTGGAAGGAATCGGAAGCGGGAAATGGAATACAAGGTGTGGAAGAAATTTACTGAAGGCAGAAGGGAGGGGGAAGAGGGTAGGAGTTATTACAATACATCAAAAGCCTGGAAGATTGAGGACCATCCTACCTGGAGATTAATGATGCCGTAGGAGTTAGTCATCTAATAGAAAAATTTCTCATGGAGTTAAAAAGTTGCTGTATTGTTTAAAAGGCGATGTTATTTTAATTCGTCTAGATTTGAAAAGAGTAGTAATTTGGCGTGTGTGTGCATGCGTGTGTGTACATGCGTGTGTGTGCATGTGTGTATGCATGTGTGTGTGAGTATGTGTGTATAGATGAGAGGAGGACAGGCAAGTTCCTGGATGTACATATGATTTCATCAGGACTTAAAGTTCCTGGTATGGAAATTCATACCACTGATAGGGGTTACCAGCTTGCCATCATTTAGCCTTAGTTGTTTGGGACACTGAGCAGTTCAGTACTCATAGACAAACGGCTAGTATGTATTAGCAGAAGAACCTGAATCCAGGTCCCCCCCCCACCTCCAAGGCCAGCTTTTTACCATTATTTTCTAGTCTTTCTTCTGCGCTCTTCTTTTACAGTCTTCTCAGTTACTTTGAATATCGTTCCCCAGAAGATCCAGTTTCCCTTTTGACAGCCTAGCTTGATGCTATATGGCAAATGTTGCCTTTTTTTGGGGGGGGGCCTCACTGAATCTAATCCCAGGGAAAGGATGGAATGGTGTATCACACAGGTGTCAGACTCACGCCCAAAGCAGATTAAAATGCCATCAGGAACTATTCCACAAAATTCATTAAAATACAAGAAAATACACAGAATGTTAGTGTGGGGTTTTCCAAGTCCCACACCTCCTAGGGGGATTTCTGTTTACGTTTGACACCACTGGTATAGTAGATAGTACACTGTTCTGGAGTCAGGAAGACCTGGGTCCAAATCCTACTTCAGAAACCTACTAATCATCTAAGGCATTTAATCTCTCTGGACCTCTCAGTTTTCTCACCTATAAAAAGAGGAGGCTGGACTCATTGGCTCCTATGGTTCTTTCCAGCTCTAAACCTATAATTCTATAAAATGACCTGTTTCTGCATTCAAGCTTAGAAAAAGGCAGAATTTGCTTTTCTTAGAAGACTTTCTGAACCCTGACTTTATAAATGTCAGGGACTAGGAAAAGTAGAGGTGGGTAAGCCCACGAAGGGCAGCTTTAAAAGTGGGGGGCTTAATCCTTGTAAGTGAAAAACCGACGGACGCATGGTGATGCTCTCATACCGAGTTCAGATGGGCCTTTCTCAAAGACATGCAAGACGTCATGCCGTAAGTGGCTCCAGACCTCGGCTGGGGCCAACAGTAGATAAGAGGGCTTGTTATGGCTGCTCAGAGCATAGAAGCAGAAGGGGGTGGGAAAGCCTGCTCAAAGCCAGAAGAAAGGGAGAGAAGGGGAAGGGGCTGTTACCCAGAACCTCTGTATCATGAGCTAATGTTTTTCAATTAGCAGCAGACTCGGAGCTGTTTACAGTTCGGCAGACTGATACGTCTTTGCCCACTGATCTATTGGCATCAGAAAACAGATACAAATATGCACTATTTATGCAAAAGACCCATGCAGTTATTTTATGGTGACTTACTAGAGGTCTAGGAACCTGACTTGTATGCACTGTTACCTAGCAACATGTTATAAAGTCACTGGGGGAGTGAGATGCATCTGTAATTTTTTTTGCGCATATTTGGATGTAAATGGAAACTTGGTGGATGTGGCAGTGCTACCCAGGGGAAGTGGTGTTCCTTTAAAAGGAAAGGAATATGCTTTTCTGGAGGGCTCTGCATCCAGCCACAGAGTTGGTGGTGCTTTGCCTCCCCACAGGGCTTCGATTGAGGTGTGGAATGCAATGAGTGGTACCTGGCAGTTTCTGGGAATGCCTGTTTCCCAGACCAGGAGGCTAAATTTCCCTGGCCCGCTGCCCGAGTCTTCGGCTCTTCCTGCCATCCCAAGTAGTAGCCTGCTTGTTCCTTGTGCAGGGCCCCATCTCTTGGCCTCATAACGGCGCTATTGTTCTCCTGCCGAATTTTCAGCCGGGCTCCCCCAGTGCACCTGCTGCGACTATAGGGTGCAGCTGTTTGCTCGCACGAAGTCTGTGAGTGGCTGTGCCAGTCAGACCACTGTCTGTGCACACTGGAAAACAGTGACAAATTCAAACATGTGGATACCTACTTGTTCCACTAAAAAGGGGTGGGGGGAAGAAGGGCAACAGACCCAAGAGGAGAGACTCCCATAATTAGCAGCGATCTTGTTCCTCGCTCTTAAAGTGAAGCCAAAAAAAAAATTACCTAATGATGGCACATGGGCTTAAAATTGAAGCAAGGGAAGCTGTTCCAAATTAATCCCAAACTCCCATGTTTTTAGCTTTCTTAGCTTTGGTAGCAGTAATGATGACAAGACAAATACAATCCCTTCCTTGAACCACTTTCTCTCTTTCTGAGTTCCCCTTTCTCCCAACTGGACCCACAATGAGTTCTTTTCCTCCCAGTCTCCTAGTATCCCTGGAAGAAGAATGGCGTTTGTTAGAACTGACGATTCTCCATGCTTCGCTGCTAATAATTGACCAGGCTAGAAGCAGACACACTGCTAACCTCACCATCACTTCTCTAGGTTTGGGGGAAAATCTGATCGGTTGCCTCGAAATAAGCCTTGGAGCCTTTGAGATTCTGCTCTGTGTTCCTAGTAGGACGCTGTCACCTCCCGTGTTTGAATCTACCTTAGGAGCTCAAGAGCAAGGGTGAGAGCAGGGAGAGGCTTGTCCCTGAGATGAGTGGCTTGGATAGATCGAAAGCAAGCTACTACTGTGGTTTAGTGCTTACCCGTCAGCCAGTGCTCTTTCTTGTAAAGTGATGTTTTCTTTGCTAGTTCGTGGTGCTCATGTGAATGAAGGCTCTACAGGAATATTTCAGTGCTGCTAGTGTTTTCTTCTCCACCGTAAATGATTAAATAGAAAATTACATTGGGTAGGTATGGCCAACTTTGGGCATGAACGGTGACTTCATTTTCTCTATTTTGCTTGAAAATTTTCCCAACCTCTCTTTTAGTTCAGGATGTTCTATGGCCACATCTCAGTTGAAATATCATCAATAGGTTTGATTTCCATCTCTGTGCTTCAAATCCCAGTACTTCCCAAGGCCATATTGGTTTGGGAAATGCTACTGTAAGTGCATGCTTATCAGACCTTTTTTACCAGTGATTATAGCAATGGATATTCCACCTTCTAAGCTCCCGTATGTTCCCGTGGCATTTACAGAAATGTATTTTAAGTACCCTCTTCTGTCTCTCATCCTTGACTGAAGCAGAAAAAAGGCAGATTGAGGTGTGGTGAGGCCAATGCATAGGCAAGCAAGTCTAGCCTGGGCCAGAAAGACTCCAAGAACCCCATGTTTTTCCTTGTGTAGCAACCCAGAGGCAATGAGAGGGGCATCTGATGGGATTCGGTAGAAGGTCAGACACCATAATGTCCATCATAAGCTTCAAGATCTACGAAAATTTAAAAGACAAAAGGAATGAATCCTAATTGTGGGGTATCTCAGGAGGTCAATTGAAAGCTGTGTTTGGAAAACCCTCTATATTCTCTCGGTGTAAATGATGCTTTTCAAGATATAAAATGTTATTCTCACTCTCCAAACTGTATCTTTGCAGTTGACAGCATCTTGGCACATTTACTACAAGGCTGAAGTGGTATTTTAATTCCTGGTTTTCCAAAATTAAAGATACAAATGATTTCAGCTATTTTAAATCTGGAAAGTGGCACATAGGAAAAAAAATTAAGTCTTCCAGGTTGTGCATTTTTGACAAAATGAAGACCCAAATATCCCTAATTGGGAAAGTGACCTTTTTCTTTTGGGCAAACATCTGGTCTCTTGACTTCAACATAGTGTTTTTAAAGCAAATGGTATGAGTATTGTCATAAATCATTGTTCATGGATATGGGAAGACAAGTTCAAGTCCAGCATCTGATCCATAATTACTGTATGACCCTGGGCAAGTCATTTAGCCCCTAGTGCCCCAAGCAGCTCTTTAAGATTATTGATGAAAGGGATTTTCTCCGGTTGTTCCTAAGCGTAAGGAAATCACAGATTTGGGAAAACGAGAATAACAACATAACCCAATTCCAAAACGAATGGGGACTAGGTAAAATGGCAACTACAGAATCTCAGAATTGGGAAGTAACTTAGAGACTTTCAAACCAAGCCATGTCTGAATGAGAATACTCAACAAGTGGCTCTTTAGCCTCTACCTGGGGAGTTGCCTCTTGAGGCATTCCATTCCATTTTGGACAAGTCATTTAAGCCTGTTTGCCTTAGTTTCCTCATCTGTCAAATGAGCTGGGGAAAGAAATGGTGAACCACTCCAAAATCCTGAATGGTTGGACACCACTGAAAATGTCTGAAAAATTTCTCGATGTCTTGCCTAAAGTAGCCTCTCTTTATCTTTTATCCATTGTTCCTTCTTCTGCTCTTTAAAGTCAATAGAACAGATCTAATACCTGTTGCACAGGAGAGTGCTTCTGATACCTTAAGGCAGTGACAGTTCCACCATAAACTTTTTGTACTTCTCCAGACTAACTGCTGCTAGTACTTCCAGCTGATCCTCATATAGCATGACCTCATACCCTTGACTCTCTTGCTTTCTTGGTAGATTCTCTGGATGATGGCTTGCCAAACACTTTCCTTCCTAAGTTCCCGGCTCTCCAATTGATCGCCGTAGTCCAGATGCAGTATGACCCTGCAGGGCAGAGTACTGCCTTGATACTATGACCTTCCTCATCCTGGACACTGTTTCACTTGATGGAAGAATCATATCAAATTAGGTTTTGGGTCCCCGCCCCCCAGCCTTGTCACTCTGTTGAGTCATTGAGTTTGTGGTCCACTAAAGTCAGACCAGCTGCTGCCTAGACAAGACCTCCCCCAACTTGTGCTAGAAATTGGATTTTTTTGTTTGAATGGAAAATTTAACTATTTAACTAAATTTAAAGTGCAGCTGCATATTTCTTCATAATTGGAGGACCTTTTTAAATGTATTTGTGCCATGCAGAAACCTTTTGGTGGCATATAAATTTTTTCATTTGCAATTCTGCCTTCTAGAGCTCACAGGCTTCTAGATTCAGGGTTTTCAGTGATATCAATCTGCCTATGGCCATACCATTATCTTGGTTTAGCTGTGGGTCAGTGTTTGAAGAAAGAGAGAAAACTATCACATTGTGGTTGTGTCACCCAGGGCTCATTAACAATGCTAACAATCCGGCAGGCCAATGAAGAACATTGGTTCTCTAGGAATCGACTACACCGAACAAGCCTTCTTCCAAGTGACCGTCCTCCTCGAGCAATGGCCACACTTCCATTCAGGTCTTGTCGAGACAGATGCCTGTGGTAGCCTCTCTGTGGCCACACTTGGATCCTGCTTCTGCCAGCTGGATGATTCTTGACAATGCCCTCCATCCTCTTCACTTGTAACTTCTCTTTCATTGTGGCTATCTATATCTCTAATGTAATAGCCATTCCCTGATGATGTGACTAAAATTTTATGGGGAAGAAGATGCATTCATAAATCATATAAAAGTAGGTGGCATGGTTCAGGGCACTGGACTTCAAGTCAGGAAGGTCTGGGTTCAAATTCTGATTTAGATACCTAGTGGCTATGTGACTCTGAGCAAGATACTTAACTAGTCTGGGACTCAGACTATAAAATGAAGGGGTTAAATTTGAGGACTGCTAAGGTCTTTTCCAATTTCAGGAAGGATGGAAAGGAATAGCATTTTATCAAGCACCTACTGAGTGCCAGGCACTGCGCTATGCACTTGATAAACACTTTCTCATTTGCTCCTTATAACAGTCCTGAGAAATAGGTACCATTATCATCCCCATTTTACACCTGAGGAAAATGAGGCAGACAGAAGCTAAGTGACTTGGCTCGGGTTTCTAGAGCTTGCCAAATGTCTAAGGCTGGATTTGAACTCAGATTTCCTGACTCTAAGTCCAGCGTTCTATCCACTGTGCCAGCTAGCTGTTTTTAACCTCTGGGTCTGTGATCCTATGAATCTCCTTTGATTGAAATATGCTAAAAATAGGAACTCATGACATTCTCACAAAGGTTTCTTAGTCCTCTCCGTGGGGGAGTATATCATAGTTGCCCAGTAGACATGCTACTACATTCATTCATTCACTGAACAAAGATAGGAACCAACTCTGTGTAAGGGACTGTACTGGCTGCAGTGGGAATACAAAGAAGAAGGCATTTAGCTGAGGCATACAAGGGCAGAGGTAATTAAAATATAGAGTGAGGTTGGAGTTATACACACCTCAGATGAATGGAATCTTTGTTACCTCTCCCAGACTCCCAGAGTAAAGGAATAGCAATAGGCATATACAGAACTCAGGCTCTGACTGTTTTGTCTGTTTTTACAAAGCTAGCCAGATTTTTTCAGCACCCTGTCCTCTCTTTGATGTTAAGTTAGATGCGTTCGATTTGGAACTTCATGAATGCTTTTAGTCTAGGAATTTTGCTAGTAACATGCCCTGCCCAGCAATAACTTAGGTTAGTACTTGCACCAAACAGTATTCCTTTGTTTCTATAGCCGACCTCTGTACCAGGAAGATCTGGGTTCCAGGCTTGCTATATCCTGGCCTCGTGACCCTGGACAGTCACCAAACCTCTCTGTATTCTATGACTCTTTAAGGAGCAGAGTGGACACTGCTCTGCTGTGGAAGTGGACATTCCTCACTCCCTCCAACCTCTCTGCACTGATGAAGTCATAGTTGATGTCCAAAATACAAATATCCATTTGTGTCAAATATCAATTGATATCAAATTGATGTCAAAATATGAAACAAAAATCAAATATCAATACAAATGCCAATTTATGGCTAGGCCCTACCGGGCAGCTATGTGGCACAGTGGATAGAGTGCAGACCTAGAGTCAGGAAGATTCATCTTCCTGAGTTCAAAATTGCCCTCAGACACTTACTAGTGGCGTGACTCTGGGCAAGTCACTTAACCCTGTTGGTCTCAGTTTCCTCAACCATAAAATGAACTAGGAAAGGAAATGGCAAAATCATTCCCATTTAGCTGCCAAGAAAGCCCCAAATGTGGTCACAAAGAGTTGGACATACCTGAACAGCAGTAACAAAAGTGCCTCCCTTTCTCCCTGCAGAGGTACTTTTTTTAAAAATATTTTTTCAGGTATTTATATGTATTCCATATAGAAATGTCATCTGATTTGATTGAATTAACATTTTGGGTCATAGATTCAGATGTGAAAGTGTCTTCCATGTTCATTTAATGAATGCAAACGAGCCCCCTCATTTTGCAGTTTAGAAAACCGAGATGAAGAGAAATTAAATGTCTCTCCCACATCCTCAGGCTCTAAATCTATTACTCTTTTCACTGCCCTCTGGTGCCTCCCACATACAAGACAACATGCCAGCCACTGGGAAGGAAGGAAACAATTATCAAATGCCTCCTTTCTACCAGTCACTGTGCTAAGCAGTTTACAAATATGGCATTTGATCTTCACAAGGACCGTTGGAGGCAGGTGGTGTTAACATTCCCATTTTTACAGTGGAGGAAACTGAGGCAGATAGGTGGCTGGCCCCAGGTCACAGAATTAGTGTCTGAGACCTGCTTTAAACTCAGGTCTTTCTTACTCCCAGTACTCGAACCTCTGTGCCATCTAGCTTCACTGGAGATGCAAACACGAAGGAAAAATAGTCCTTGACCACAAGTTGCTTATATACTCCTGGGAGAATGCAGTATTTATACAGATAAACAAGTATTAAATAATTTGAGGCAAGAGAGAACCAGGAAGATCCAGAAATCTTTCTTTTAGGAGCAGAGAGATGCTGGCTTCCTCCTGAGATGATGATCTGACAGTGAGACGAGCTTACTAAATAAGAAAAGTAGTTTTAGAAGAAGGAAAATTAGTCATTTATCTTAGGCAAGATTAATTTCATTTAAAAACGCAAAATAAAATTTGAACGGAGTTACTTTCCCCCATTCCTCCTCCGGGGCAGCTTTTGTTCCTATTCACACCTAGGCCTAAAACTTTAGAATTCTTTTAAACTCATTCCTTTCTTCAGTTCCCCCAGTCATTAAATCCTGTTGCTTTTCCCTTGCACATTATATCTGAAATCTATTCCTACTGCTCTTCCCACTGCTGTGCTAGTCATTCTTTCACATCTTGATTGGAGTGGGAAGACTCACTTCAATCAGTGTTGTATACTACTGACAAATTAGTCTTTCTGAAACTTTCATCATTGCCATTCCCTTGCCCCAAACCATATTGATAAAGTCCAGACTCTTCTGCCTGGTTTGGAAGGCTATCCATCCATAATCTGATTTCACTCTCCCTAGCCAACCTTATTTCCCACAGTCTATCCCTGTCCTTTAAATGGATTATGAGCTTTTTTTTTTGTTTCATTTTCCCTGATATTAGTCACTTGCCTAAAATGCTCTCCTCCCTCCCCATCCCTCTTTAGCCTGTCCATACCCTATCAGTCCTCTAAGGCACAGATCAAGTCAAATTTCTTTTTTCATGAGGAGTCGAAATTGTTCGAAGATGTGCTTGTTGCCCTTAATTAGTAAGTTTGAAAAATGGAAGACTGGCCTCGTGAAGTCTAATTGTTTTTTGGCAGTAGGTCTATCTCAGTGATGGTGAACCTTTTAGGGGGAGGTGATATGAGATATGTCCTTAGGTGAAAGGGAGTGGAGCAGCCTGGCCCCACATCCCTCTGGCTTTCTAATAATGAACTCTGGCAAACTCTGTGCTAGGGCAGTGGCATATATGCCTACAGAGAGGGTTCTGAGTGCCCCCTCTGGCACATGTGCCATAGGTTTGCCACCACCACTCTGATAGCTACCATTTGGTGATTGGTAATATGGTAGGATTTTTTCATAGACACTCTTCTCCATCCCCCCACAAAAAGACTGACCCCAAGTATGAATTATTAAAAAGAGAGAAGATAAGGTTTTCAATCTAGTTTTCTATGTTTACTATAATTTTAAGTCAAAACAGCACCAGTTATTTAACTAAACATTCATCATTTATTGTAAGTACAGTAAAGAACAAATACAGTATATTGCAAGAGTTTTTAAAAATAGAAATACTTATGTGCAAAATGAAAAGAACTTTTTAATTTCCATTTTCACTTTTAGCAATCCCTACTTAATTAAACTTTGACTTACTTTTCTATTCCCAGAGAACTTTTTACTTCTCTTGTCTTTAATGCTTCCAGGTGTTGAAAAGTCTTTGGTCCTTGACCTTAACAAAGCTGCCTTCAGTTTAGGTGATAGGAGTCTACATCATTATTAACTGAGAACTGTTGATAGTACAGCTGCTTCTTGCTAATGCTTAATACTTATTAAATAGTTATTCCTTCTTCTCAATAAAAAATACCTTGTTAATCTCAAGGAAGACTTCCTTTCATCCCTTATTCCTTGATTTTTTTTGGTCCAGGTAAGAAATATTAAAAAAAATAGAGGAAAAAGAAATCATGCCACAGCTCTTTCATCTCATTTTGCCCTCCCCCTTTCTGTAAAGTTTGCAGTCACCCAATGATTATTTCCTTCAGGAAGAAGTTACCTTAGCAACCAATTTACCAACTCCCTCAACTTCACCCGCTATCCACCCCCCCCAAGCTTTTATCTGTGCTCTGTTAGCACTGAATTGCTTCTTTGCTCAGTCCTGCAGTGTTACAATCTGCTTTGTCAAGGAGTCAAAAAACCACATCTGAGCAAAAAAGAAGTTTTTCAACAAGGTTTACAGAGATTTCTTCACAGAGGAAAAGGTTTGGTGTTCAAGGACAGTGTGACAAATGGTAGTAAGAAGGGTCTATTTGTCTCTTAATTACCAGTAATCAGCCTCTTAGAATTGGAAATGGGAAAACTATTCTCCATCCAGATAACCTTTTTAACTTTGGCACCAATGTTTATTATCCCATATTTTAGTTTAGCTCTCCATTATTTCAAAAAGTTGATTCTTATTCCTTAAGATGGTAGCCCTCCCTGAGCGATTTTTACCAATTTCTGACCAGAGAATGCCTTCAATGCTGAGAGAATCTGGCTGGGGAAAAGAGAAGATGGTAAAATAGATGCTTTCTTAAAAAGAGAACACCTCTCCCCTCCCACCTTCCAACACATTGCCAAAGCTACATCTCTGGAATGGGTCAAAGCGGCTGTTCTGAGATATGTTTGCCAACCAGTCTTCAGGCAGTCTTAAGAGAATTAGTAGGGAGGGAGAGAGTTCTATGTGAGAACAGAATAAAAAAAGACAATATCGTTTTCAATGAGCCACAATCTATAGCTATTCCCTTAGCAAATTCTGAAAAAAGAAATAGAGAAAATTGCTCTTCAGTTCACATATTTTTGCATCGCTGGGTTCTGGGGCTTCCCCCCCCCCTTTTTACACTAGGATAATAAAAAGCTAGCAATTTTGCAGTCATGTCATTAATTTCAAAGTGTAGGTTTCATAGTGCTGCTGTCAGTATAAATATTTCTGATCACTTAGAGATCTATTTGTAGGCTTGGTAGCCTTCAGATGTGCATTTTCATACTTTCCATCTAGCCTTTTAATTGTGAATTAAGTACAAAAGGTCAATGGTGTGGCAAATTAAAGGTCGGGCAAATAAAAGTCTCCAGAATCCTTCTTTGCTATAGCATGAGATTCGTCTCCGTTCTTCTGGGAGGTTGCTTAGTTTTCTGCCTAAGGATTCTTTGACAGATCAGAATGAAAACCAGATACTTCCTGCCTTCCAAACTTAACAATTCAGAGGGGTATAGTTTGGCCAGCTTTGTTCTTCTACTGTCTTATCCAGGAGACTTCCTCCTATGGGCATTGGGGTCTTTAGAGGAATGTTATCAGTCTATTTTGGCTTTTCCCACATACAAAGCTCCATCTCCACCTTGCCAAGACTTTGCACTGACTGTTTTCCTATGGATGGATCACTTGTACCAACTCTTCGAATTCCCAGCTTGCTTTCAGACTCAGTTCAGGTACCATCCCATATTATCCCAGCAGGAAATCTTTCTTGGTCCTCCCAGATGCTAGTGCCATCTTCTCTAAGGGTACCTAATATCTACTCTGTATATATCTCGTATGTCCTAACTTTATATGTGGTCACTCTCGGTAGAATGTAAACTCCCTGAGGGCAGGGTCATTTTTGTTTTTGTTTTTGCTTTCTTCACCTACATTTAGCACAGAGTCTGGAATATAATGGTCAGTACTTTATTGATTGATTCGCAATGACAGTGATCCAGTTAGAAAGTCAAATTTTTGAAACATCAGAAGCATTTCTCCAGAAATACAACATTCTAAACTCCTGCTAAGGGTTGAGTCTACATACAAATGGTTTAACTCAATTTTAGGTAAATCTGACAAAGCCTGCTTTCCTTGAGAGCTTTCCTTCTCCTACCATCCCACTACCTCCCTATTAAAATGTTATAGCAACTGGGAAAGGGAAAATGTTAATTTTACTGTTTTTTTAAATAATGTTCAGAGTGGTATAATGCTTCAAATGAATTTTAGAAAGGCAGGACAAAAAAATAAAGACTTTACTGGGACCACTACCTCTCTTAGGGCATTTTGGAGCCTTTTGTATCCTGCCATATTGTAGAGTCATTCCCATTTAAGGCCATGAAAATTTTTTTGTTGATCCAGTTGAAATCTTTGAAGGCTTAAAGAGAAAATAATTTTTTTAGGTCTGCAAAAGTTTTCATTATTCTCCGTGATCTGAATGATGCTAATTTTTTTTGGTTTAATCCTCCAGATCACTTTCCTTCCCAAATAATAACCTAAAATTGTGTATGTATTTTGATTGCTTCCATATAGTTAGTATCTTCTCTGGAAATTAGGATTTACTTTCAATATTCTTTTTTTTTTTAATATTTTAATATTTGCTTTCTGTCCTAGTGTTATTTTGAAGTCAGAAAAGCAGCAAGGGCTAGGCAATCTGGGCCAAGTGACTTGCTCAGGGTCTCAGAGCTAGGAAGTATCTGAGATCAGATTTGAACCCAGGTCTTCCAGACTCCAGACTTGGCATCCTGTCCACTGTGCTCCTTAGCTGCTCCAATACACTGGCTTTTAAGTCAGAGGATCTGGATTCAAATATTAGCTTGGTTTCTTGGGCATTGTGCTCTTTAATTTCCTCATCTACAAAATGATGGGTTGTTCTACATGAGTTCCATCTATTCTATATACATCTTGCTTGTACAGTATGTTACCTCCCCTATTAGAATGTGAGCTTCTGGAGGGCAAGAACTCTTTGCTTTTCTTTATCTCTGTAGCACTTAGTAAGTGTCACTCACATGGCAAGCACTTAATTAATGCTTGTTGACTGACAGACTGAATTATCAGAAAGGTCCTTTCCAGTTCTAAATCTTTGGATCTATAATCTCATTTGGGAAGGAAGACCACAGATAGAAGATGCCATGAAGGAAGATACAGGTGATGGCCACTGTTCTTGGGATCACAGAAGTATAACATCCTCAGTTTACAGATGAGGAAACTGAGACACAGAGAAGCTGGGTGACTTGCCCAGTGTCACACAAATACATAGCAGAGTTGGTGTTCAGTTGCAAGTTCTCTGGACATCAGACCCAGCACTCTTTCCAGTGTACCATATTATGGCAGGCAACTAGGTAGCTCATTGGATAGAGTGGTAGGTGAAGAGTTCTAAAAGAATATATAAATATAATTTCATCTATGAGAAACCAGTAGGTGTTTTGGGCAACTGCCACTTACAGATTAAACTCACAAAGAAGGATAGTGTATCATCATAAATTTCTATTCTATTCCCTAAATTATTTCATTACAAGAGCCAGAGACACCTGAGTTCAAATATGACCTCAGACATTAGCTGTGTCATCCTGAGCAAGTCACTTACCTTCTATTTGTCTCAGTTTCCTCATCTGTAAAATGAAGATCAGAATAGCTCCTTACCTCCTCAGGTTGTTGTGAGGATCAAATAAGAAAATAATTGTAATGTACTTAGCACACAGTGCTTGTCCTATAGTAAATGTTATATAAATTCTAGTTCTCGTCCTCATCTTCATCCTCATCATCATTATTTTTCATTAACCCACTTGCCAGAGTTTGGGAAGGCTTACATGGACAAAAAAACAAATGCCAAGGGAGAAAGTTGCTGCAGAGGGGACACTCCCGTTTGAGAGATACGGAAATTATTTCCTTGGGCACATTGCTCCCTCTGGTTCTGTCCCTGATAACACTTATTGCCAGGGGGATGGATTCTAGTACCCCCCACCCCAGGAAATTTTATGCCATCTTTTCCATTGGCAGTGTCAATGCCTAATGGGAAATATGATTGTTCCAAAGACAGTGGAGGTGTAACCTGTGCCGACCACCATGGCAAAGCTTTAAGCTTAATCTTGGAGGGTCTTGTCATGAGTGTTTGGATCATGTCTGTGGTGGCCTCCCCAAATATTTCTAATGAACCTTCCTGTGATATATTGGAGGGTGGGGTTTCGAGTTCCACAATTTATCTCCAGGTTGTTTGGAAACAACACTTCCTATTATGCACATTTCATTCATTATAATACTTTTATTTCATCACAACATGGAAACCTGGTCCTGAGAAGCAGATAGACAAGCATTTGTCGTGTTTCTGGCTATGGGGAGTCTGGGAGTGGGGATTAGAAAGGGAAATTTACAGACTTGTCTTTGGGCATCAGGGATTGAGAAAGGGATTTGTTTCCTTTTCTGATTTAAAAAAAAATTAATGATTTACTTCATTTGTTAAATTGGAATGGGGTTTCTAAAGGGCATTCTACCAGGAACTGCTAATGTCTAAATCAGTCAAAATACTCTTTCTCAGAAAATAAAGTAAAACAAGCCGTATTAAATGAAATAAAAACCCATCGGGGATTCTTTTAAGGATCTCCATTGTAACAAGGGGCCAATCAAACAGAGTCTAATTGGCCACTTGTCAGGGATGTTATAGAGGATATATTTATGCTTACAAGTAGGTCTAGGTACCCTCTGAGATACCTGACAGCCAGCCATTTTAAGTGTTTGGGGTGGAATTGGGAGGTTCAGACCTCTGATTCCTCAGTATGGAAACTCTCTAACTGAAGCAGATTGACAACTTCTCATTAACGTAGAATCTTAGAGAGTTGCCTGGGGGTACTAAGATGTGATTTGCACATGGTCATGCAGCTATTTGTCAGAAGAGGATTTAAACACAAGTCTGATTTATTCCAAGGCTGTCCTTCCATCCACTATGCTGTTCTTGTCTCATGTTTCAATCATAAAGTTCCTTTAAAATGATAAGTAAAATGATGAGGTTGAAAAAGATTTGCTTACCTTTTTTTCTAGCTTGTATGGGATCAGCCAAGTTAGCAAAGTTCAGATGCTTTAGGGCTATGCTCTGGCTTTGTTCTGTTCTGTGACTGTATTTGCACCCTCAACTTCAGCCAAACATCTTTTCTTCTCTCTCTTTCTCTCTCTGTCTCTCTCTCATCTATTTGTCTGTCTCCATCTATATCTACTAAAAATTTTTTTTAATATAATCCTTACCTTCTGTCTTAGAATCAATACTAAGTATTGATTTTAGGGCAGAAGAGTGGTAAGGTCTCAGCAATGGGGGTTAAGTGACTTGTCCAGGGTCATACATCTAGGAAGTCTCTGAGTCCAGATTTGAACCCAGGTCCTACTGACTCCAGGCCTGGTACTCTATTCACTGTGCTGCCCAGCTATCCCTTTTAACAGTCATTTTTACAAAATTTTGAGTTCCAGATTCTCTCCCTCTCACTCACCCCTTCCCTCCCCATTGAGAAGTAAAACAATATGAGATCAATCATTCACAAGAAGTCATTGTAAAACATATTTCCATATTATCCATATTGGAAAAAGTAATAAAAAGCAAGAACTATAATTAAAGTTAAAAAAGTATAATTCAATCTGCATTCAGAATTCATCAACTCTCTCTCTGGAGGTGGATAATATTTTTCATCTTGAGTCCTTCAAAATTATCTTAGATCATTGTACTGATCAGAGGAGCTAAGCCATTCATAGTCAATCATCATTACAAAATTGCTGTTACAGGGTGCAATGTTCTCTTGGTTCAGTTCACTTCCCTTTACATGAGTTCATATAAGTCTTCTCGACTTTTCTGGAACCATCTTGATTATAATTTCTTATAGTGCAATAGTACTCCATCAAATCTTAGTACCACAACTCGTTCAGTCATCCCCCAATTGATGGGCATCCCCTCAATTTCCAGTTCTTTACTACCACAAAAAGAGCTTCTATGAATATTTTTGTACACATAAGTCTTTTCCCCTTTTCTCTCATTTGTATCTCTTTGGGATACAAACCTAGTAATAGCATTGCTGGGTCAAAGGGTATGCACAGTTATATAGCTCTTTGGGGATAGTTCCAAATTGTTATTCAGAATGGTTGGATCAGTTCATAACTCCACCAACAATGCATTAGTGTCTCTTTTGTTCCACATCTCCAGCATCTGTCACTTTCCTTTTTGGTCTTGTTAGTCGTGTTAACCAATCTGAGAGGTATGAGGTGGTATTTCAGAGATGTATTAACTTGCATTTTTCTAATCATGATTCAGAGCACTTTATATGCGACTATTGATAGCTTTCTTCTCCTGAAAACTGCCTGTTCATATCCTTTGACTATTTATCAGTTGGGAAATAGCTACATATTTGAGTAATAAGGTCTTTACCGGCCAAACATCTTGAAAATGTTTGTTGACTACAAAGAGGTCCAGATCAGAGAGGTGGATCCCAACATGACTTCTGGAAAAACAGTTCAAATTCTGTATGTCCTGCCGATGTTAGATCATTAGTGCCCTCTGCATTTAGGAAGACAGCATTTTATTCCTCCTTTTCTTTTTCTTTTTTGTCCTGTCACTGCCCTCCTCCCCTTTGTTGTTGGTCATATTGCCTCTTCATTAATATATTAGGATGTTTTAAGGCAGACAATATTATCTACATGATCTTTAACACTTAGATATAAGCAGAGGTAGAAAGAGGTCTAGAAGCATTCACAGGAAAGAAACCGTTTAGAGATACAAAGAGAAATTGTCCTACATTTTTTGAGTAGGCAACACCTCTGGAATGATGAAATCTCCAAAGGATGAAAAAACCCTCTCATTTCCTGCTTCCCTTCATTAATGGAGCATTCTATATATTTGGGTTTGATCATTTGGTCTGTTATGCTTGGGCCCTGGGTTCCTCTGGTTCTTCTCTGTTCTGCCTTTAAGACTTCCATAAGCCCCACACTTCTAGGATTTCTTTGCGTTTCCTTTTTGGTGACTTATTTTGCTTTACCTCGCTCTTCTTTGACAGCGGCAAATCAGAAGGAGCCCATGACTCTTACATTTAAAGTGAAGGAGGAGCCGAAGGATGAGGAAGCTATAAACTCGACCCTGCCTCAGTCCAGCTACATATTCAGGCCAGGATCCGAAGGGTCAGCCCCCAGCCTCCCTGACGATACGATGAAGCCACAGGAAGGGCAGATGAACACGCTAAGGAGGGATATGTCTGTCAAAGCAGCATCCGAGCTTCTTATGAAGCTATCAGGTATTTGATTTATTCTGAAATATTCATATTCTAATACACACATATGTCTACACATTTATGACTGTACGTATTTATATACACATGCATATGTGTGTATATCAGAATCTATATAATACAGACACATAGAAGACATATCTTTAAACTCAAAAGCCAAGTGGGGCTGCTTCCTGCATAAGGTATAATTAACCCAGCTGCCACTACATTATCACATCCTGGCATTTGGTTCAGGAGCAATCCCGTTTCTGACTTTGCTCTCTTCAATGTGAGGTGCATGTGTGTTCATTTGAATATGCTCCCTGTGCACTCTTCCCCATACAGGACGATGAAGTTCTGCACAGATTTGTACAGTGGACAAGTTCTGAAAAATAATGCTCTGAGAAAATCTCTCTAAACCGAACTGGGATTCTAATTGCATGCAAATGACTTGAATTGTTAGCTTAAATCAGCTATTCTTTTCTAAAACAAGAGCCTTTTATTTTATTTTTATTTGGGGGGTTTTGCATTTAAAATTTTCTTCCCTTCCTCCCTCCCTCCCTCCCTCCCTCCCTCCCTTCCTCCCTCCCTTCCTTCCTTCCTTCCTTCCT